>NW_027671996.1:0-178290 GCF_964165515.1 Mesoplodon bidens
CATTTGTAGAGAAGTGGATGGATCTAGAGACTGTCATACGGAATGAAGTAAGTCAGAAAGAGAAAAACAAATATTGTATATTAATGCCTATATGTGGAACCTAGAAAAATGGTACAGATGAACTGGTTTGCAGGGCAGAAATAGAGACACAGAGGTAGAGAACAAACGTATGGACACCAAGTGGGGGAAGCCATGGGGTGGTGGTGGTGGGATGAGTTGGGAGATTGGGATTGACCTGTATACATGTATATGCATAAAATAGATAACTAATAATAACCTGCTGTATAAAATAAATAAATTTAAATTTCAAAATTTTTAAAAATAAAATTTAAAAATAAAACAGAAAAATGTTCTTCCATTCACACAGATGTATTTATATGAATGAATTTTTTCCATGCTTATATCTATAAATACATAAAAGAAGAACAGAATGTAACTGGGACCGAAAAAGAAAAAAAATACCTGAACCTAACAGTTATAGAGAGGAAAACCCTACCAAGGCACTTGCTCCAGTGGTAAACAATTCTGAAATTGGTCAGAGGTGGGGAATCATCTCCCATACTGCCAGGAGCCCCGCCCCCCCACGCAAGGAGCGTCCTCATTGCAATCCTGGGGGACCGTGCCGAGGACTCTGTGAGTAAACGTGATCTGAGCCCCAGGCCAGCTGCTGCTGAACTGTTCCCACCCTTCCCAGGTAAAACACCTGAACATGTACAAGGGCTTGAAATCCTAGAGGAAGGTCTTTGGAGCCACACCAGCGACAGCACGCAGGCCAACTTGGTGCCTGCAGGCCAGCCAGGATGGTCCTGGCCCCGGGCGCTCTTCTGGAAGCTTTCCATTTCCCTGCCTGAGATACCCCTCCTGTCCTGGCCCCCACTCCTTTTTTTCCTTCCTCACCTCAGCCCGGAGAGAAATTCCAGTGGAAGTTATGGGTGACACATCGTCTTCTTTACAGGTGGCAGCCTGGCAACTCCTGCAGAAAGTCCAGCAGAGCCCCACTCACACCAGGCCACCCACAAAGCCGTGGACCCTCACACCCTCCCTCCAGCACAGCCCCGAGACTGCTGACGGGGCAGAGAATATGGAGTCAGGCACAGCTGCAGGGGCTATTGCTGCCTGGAGTGCTGTTTATATTGACCTCAACACAGGCACACCTGGGGAGGGCTTGCTGGCAGGGTCAGTCTGCCCAGGTCAGCTAATCCTTAGCCCTCAGGGAATCACATTGCAGAAAATGGACCTCGCTAAGACAGAATATTCGCCAAGGAAAAAAAGGACACAATGCCATTTGCAGCCCCGTAGATGAGTCGAGAGGTAATCACGTGACTTGTAGTAAGTCAGAAAGTGAAAGACACGTATCGTATCATATCACTTATAGGTGTTACCTAAAAATGGATACCATGGCAGATATTTCCACGGAGAAGGGCAATCACAGATTCATTAAACACACTTATGGTTCACCAATGGAAAGGTGTGAGGATTGGATTCATTACGATATTGGGGTTAACAGACATATACAAACACAGGTGAAATATATAATCACCAAAGACCTACGGAATACCAAGGGAAGACTACTCAACATTCTGTCATAACGTACATGGGAAAAGGATCCCAGGAAGAACAGACATATGTATATGTGTAAAAGAAACACATCTTGCACACCTACAAAAGGCCGAACGTTGTAATCAAACTTGCTGTAATGAAAAATAAAAAATTGAATTAAAAACACGAACAAGAAGTAGTGAGACAAACTTGAGGGGCTTTCTCCTGGCACATTCCGTTTTAAATTGCAATCTAGAACGCGACTTCCATTGAGGCTCTGCTGCCCTAGTAACCAGATTTGGTAAGGGAGAACTGCTGCCACCATGTGGCCGTTTCACACAACTGCAGCTTTAATCCCAGCCCTAATGGTCAGTGGATATTCAAAATCATTACAGGCCTGTAAATGACACCTGCCCTGAAAACAGTTCCTGGGGTCATATATCGACCAAAAAATTCAAAATACGTCCATATTTCAAAACGACAATTTCAAGAGGCATATTTCACGAACATTAGTGTTCTGCTTCTTTTGCTTTCTTTCTTTCTTTGTTAAAAAAAAAGGGAATGGAAAAAGGCAACCCTCAGATGGGCGAAAACGTTCGCAAACGAATCAATGGACACAGGTTCAATCGCCAATATATATAAACAGCTCATGAAGCTTAATATTAATAAAACAAACAACCCAATACAAAAATGGGCAGAAGATCTAAAGAGACGTTTCTTCAAAGAAGACACAGAGATGGCCAAGACGCTCATGAAAAGGTGCTCAACATCACTAATTATTAGAGAAATGCAAATCAAAACTACAATGAGGTAAGACCTCACACCTGTTAGAATCGGCATCATCCGAAAATCTACAAACAACAAATTCTGGGGAGGGTGTGGACAAAAGGAACCCCCTTCCACTATTGGTGGGAATGTAAATGGATACAGTCACTATGGAGAAGAGTATGGAGGTTCCTTGAAAAAACTAAAAGGAGAATTACCATAGGATCCAGCAATCCCACTTCTGGGCATATACCCAGAGAAAACCATAAATCACAAAGACACATTCACCACAATGTTCATTGCAGCACTATTTACAATAGGCAGGTAATGGAAGCAACCTAAATGCCCACAGACAGGCGAATGGATAAAGATGTGGTACATATATAAAATGGAATATTACTCAGCCATAAAAAGGAATGAAACTGGGTCATTTGTAGAGAAGTGGATGGATCTAGAGACTGTCATACGGAATGAAGTAAGTCAGAAAGAGAAAAACAAATATTGTATATTAATGCCTATATGTGGAACCTAGAAAAATGGTACAGATGAACTGGTTTGCAGGGCAGAAATAGAGACACAGAGGTAGAGAACAAACGTATGGACACCAAGTGGGGGAAGCCATGGGGTGGTGGTGGTGGGATGAGTTGGGAGATTGGGATTGACCTGTATACATGTATATGCATAAAATAGATAACTAATAATAACCTGCTGTATAAAATAAATAAATAAACTTAAATTTCAAAATTTTTAAAAATAAAATTTAAAAATAAAACAGAAAAATGTTCTTCCATTCACACAGATGTATTTATATGAATGAATTTTTTCCATGCTTATATCTATAAATACATAAAAGAAGAACAGAATGTAACTGCAACCGAAAAAGAAAAAAAATACCTGAACCTAACAGTTATAGAGAGGAAAACCCTACCAAGGCACTTGCTCCAGTGGTAAACAATTCTGAAATTGGTCAGAGGTGGGGAATCATCTCCCATACTGCCAGCAGCCCCGCCCCCCCACGCAAGGAGCGTCCTCATTGCAATCCTGGGGGACCGTGCCGAGGACTCTGTGAGTAAACGTGATCTGAGCCCCAGGCCAGCTGCTGCTGAACTGTTCCCACCCTTCCCAGGTAAAACACCTGAACATGTACAAGGGCTTGAAAGCCTAGAGGAAGGTCTGTGGAGCCACACCAGCGACAGCACGCAGGCCAACTTGGTGCCTGCAGGCCAGCCAGGATGGTCCTGGCCCCGGGCGCTCTTCTGGAAGCTTTCCATTTCCCTGCCTGAGATACCCCTCCTGTCCTGGCCCCCACTCCTTTTTTTCCTTCCTCACCTCAGCCCGGAGAGAAATTCCAGTGGAAGTTATGGGTGACACATCGTCTTCTTTACAGGTGGCAGCCTGGCAACTCCTGCAGAAAGTCCAGCAGAGCCTCACTCACACCGGGCCACCCACAAAGCCGTGGACCCTCACACCCTCCCTCCAGCACAGCCCCGAGACTGCTGACGGGGCAGAGAATATGGAGTCAGGCACAGCTGCAGGGGATATTGCTGCCTGGAGTGCTGTTTATATTGACCTCAACACAGGCACACCTGGGGAGGGCTTGCCGGCAGGGTCAGGCTGCCCAGGTCACGTAATCCTCAGCCCTCAGAGAATCACATTGCAGAAAATGGACCTCGCTAAGACAGAATATTCGCCAAGGAAAAAAAGGACACAATGCCATTTGCAGCACCGTAGATGAGTCGAGAGGTAATCACGTGACTTGTAGTAAGTCAGAAAGTGAAAGACACATATCGTATCATATCACTTATAGGTGTTACCTAAAAATGGATACCAGGGCAGATATTTCCACGGAGAACGGCAATCACAGATTCATTAAACACACTTATGGTTCACCAATGGAAAGGTGTGAGGATTAGATTCATTACGATATTGGGGTTAACAGACATATACAAACACAGGTGAAATATATAATCACCAAAGACCTACGGAATACCAAGGGAAGACTACTCAACATTCTGTCATAACGTACATGGGAAAAGGATCCCAGGAAGAACAGACATATGTATATGTGTAAAAGAAACACATCTTGCACACCTACATCAAGCCAAACGTTGTAATCAAACTTGCTGTAATAAAAAATAAAAAAATTAAATTAAAAACACGAACAAGAAGTAGTGAGACAAACTTGAGGGGCTTTCTCCCGGCACATTCCGTTTTAAATTGCAATCTAGAACGCGACTTCCATTGAGGCTCTGCTGCCCTAGTAACCAGATTTGGTAAGGGAGAACTGCTGCCACCATGTGGCCGTTTCACACAACTGCAGCTTTAATCCCAGCCCTAATGGTCAGTGGATATTCAAAATCATTACAGGCCTGTAAATGACACCTGCCCTGAAAACAATTCCTGGGGTCATATATCGACCAAAAAATTCAAAAGACGTCCATATTTCAAAACGACAATTTCAAGAGGCACATTTCACGAACATTAGTGTTCTGCTTCTTTTGCTTTCTTTCTTTCTTTGTTAAAAAAAAAGGGAATGGAAAAAGGCAACCCTCAGATGGGCGAAAACGTTCGCAAACGAATCAATGGACACAGGTTCAATCGCCAATATATATAAACAGCTCATGAAGCTTAATATTAATAAAACAAACAACCCAATACAAAAATGGGCAGAAGATCTAAAGAGACGTTTCTTCAAAGAAGACCCATAGATGGCCAAGACGCTCATGAAAAGCTGCTCAACATCACTAATTATTAGAGAAATGCAAATCAAAACTACAATGAGGTAAGACCTCACACCTGTTAGAATCGGCATCATCCGAAAATCTACAAACAACAAATTCTGGGGAGGGTGTGGACAAAAGGAACCCCCTTCCACTATTGGTGGGAATGTAAATGGATACAGTCACTATGGAGAAGAGTATGGAGGTTCCTTGAAAAAACTAAAAGGAGAATTACCATAGGATCCAGCAATCCCACTTCTGGGCATATACCCAGAGAAAACCATAAATCACAAAGACACATTCACCACAATGTTCATTGCAGCACTATTTACAATAGCCAGGTAATGGAAGCAACCTAAATGCCCACAGACAGGCGAATGGATAAAGATGTGGTACATATATAAAATGGAATATTACTCAGCCATAAAAAGGAATGAAACTGGGTCATTTGTAGAGAAGTGGATGGATCTAGAGACTGTCATACGGAATGAAGTAAGTCAGAAAGAGAAAAACAAATATTGTATATTAATGCCTATATGTGGAACCTAGAAAAATGGTACAGATGAACTGGTTTGCAGGGCAGAATTAGAGACACAGAGGTAGAGAACAAACGTATGGACACCAAGTGGGGGAAGCCATGGGGTGGTGGTGGTGGGATGAGTTGGGAGATTGGGATTGACCTGTATACATGTATATGCATAAAATAGATAACTAATAATAACCTGCTGTATAAAATAAATAAATAAACTTAAATTTCAAAATTTTTAAAAATAAAATTTAAAAATAAAACAGAAAAATGTTCTTCCATTCACACAGATGTATTTATATGAATGAATTTTTTCCATGCTTATATCTATAAATACATAAAAGAAGAACAGAATGTAACTGCGACCGAAAAAGAAAAAAAATACCTGAACCTAACAGTTATAGAGAGGAAAACCCTACCAAGGCACTTGCTCCAGTGGTAAACAATTCTGAAATTGGTCAGAGGTGGGGAATCATCTCCCATACTGCCAGCAGCCCCGCCCCCCCACGCAAGGAGCGTCCTCATTGCAATCCTGGGGGACCGTGCCGAGGACTCTGTGAGTAAACGTGATCTGAGCCCCAGGCCAGCTGCTGCTGAACTGTTCCCACCCTTCCCAGGTAAAACACCTGAACATGTACAAGGGCTTGAAATCCTAGAGGAAGGTCTTTGGAGCCACACCAGCGACAGCACGCAGGCCAACTTGGTGCCTGCAGGCCAGCCAGGATGGTCCTGGCCCCGGGCGCTCTTCTGGAAGCTTTCCATTTCCCTGCCTGAGATACCCCTCCTGTCCTGGCCCCCACTCCTTTTTTTCCTTCCTCACCTCAGCCCGGAGAGAAATTCCAGTGGAAGTTATGGGTGACACATCGTCTTCTTTACAGGTGGCAGCCTGGCAACTCCTGCAGAAAGTCCAGCAGAGCCCCACTCACACCAGGCCACCCACAAAGCCGTGGACCCTCACACCCTCCCTCCAGCACAGCCCCGAGACTGCTGACGGGGCAGAGAATATGGAGTCAGGCACAGCTGCAGGGGCTATTGCTGCCTGGAGTGCTGTTTATATTGACCTCAACACAGGCACACCTGGGGAGGGCTTGCTGGCAGGGTCAGGCTGCCCAGGTCAGCTAATCCTCAGCCCTCAGGGAATCACATTGCAGAAAATGGACCTCGCTAAGACAGAATATTCGCCAAGGAAAAAAAGGACACAATGCCATTTGCAGCCCCGTAGATGAGTCGAGAGGTAATCACGTGACTTGTAGTAAGTCAGAAAGTGAAAGACACATATCGTATCATATCACTTATAGGTGTTACCTAAAAATGGATACCATGGCAGATATTTCCACGGAGAAGGGCAATCACAGATTCATTAAACACACTTATGGTTCACCAATGGAAAGGTGTGAGGATTGGATTCATTACGATATTGGGGTTAACAGACATATACAAACACAGGTGAAATATATAATCACCAAAGACCTACGGAATACCAAGGGAAGACTACTCAACATTCTGTCATAACGTACATGGGAAAAGGATCCCAGGAAGAACAGACATATGTATATGTGTAAAAGAAACACATCTTGCACACCTACAAAAGGCCGAACGTTGTAATCAAACTTGCTGTAATGAAAAATAAAAAATTGAATTAAAAACACGAACAAGAAGTAGTGAGACAAACTTGAGGGGCTTTCTCCTGGCACATTCCGTTTTAAATTGCAATCTAGAACGCGACTTCCATTGAGGCTCTGCTGCCCTAGTAACCAGATTTGGTAAGGGAGAACTGCTGCCACCATGTGGCCGTTTCACACAACTGCAGCTTTAATCCCAGCCCTAATGGTCAGTGGATATTCAAAATCATTACAGGCCTGTAAATGACACCTGCCCTGAAAACAGTTCCTGGGGTCATATATCGACCAAAAAATTCAAAAGACGTCCATATTTCAAAACGACAATTTCAAGAGGCATATTTCACGAACATTAGTGTTCTGCTTCTTTTGCTTTCTTTCTTTCTTTGTTAAAAAAAAAGGGAATGGAAAAAGGCAACCCTCAGATGGGCGAAAACGTTCGCAAACGAATCAATGGACACAGGTTCAATCGCCAATATATATAAACAGCTCATGAAGCTTAATATTAATAAAACAAACAACCCAATACAAAAATGGGCAGAAGATCTAAAGAGACGTTTCTTCAAAGAAGACACAGAGATGGCCAAGACGCTCATGAAAAGGTGCTCAACATCACTAATTATTAGAGAAATGCAAATCAAAACTACAATGAGGTAAGACCTCACACCTGTTAGAATCGGCATCATCCGAAAATCTAGAAACAACAAATTCTGGGGAGGGTGTGGACAAAAGGAACCCCCTTCCACTATTGGTGGGAATGTAAATGGATACAGTCACTATGGAGAAGAGTATGGAGGTTCCTTGAAAAAACTAAAAGGAGAATTACCATAGGATCCAGCAATCCCACTTCTGGGCATATACCCAGAGAAAACCATAAATCACAAAGACACATTCACCACAATGTTCATTGCAGCACTATTTACAATAGGCAGGTAATGGAAGCAACCTAAATGCCCACAGACAGGCGAATGGATAAAGATGTGGTACATATATAAAATGGAATATTACTCAGCCATAAAAAGGAATGAAACTGGGTCATTTGTAGAGAAGTGGATGGATCTAGAGACTGTCATACGGAATGAAGTAAGTCAGAAAGAGAAAAACAAATATTGTATATTAATGCCTATATGTGGAACCTAGAAAAATGGTACAGATGAACTGGTTTGCAGGGCAGAAATAGAGACACAGAGGTAGAGAACAAACGTATGGACACCAAGTGGGGGAAGCCATGGGGTGGTGGTGGTGGGATGAGTTGGGAGATTGGGATTGACCTGTATACATGTATATGCATAAAATAGATAACTAATAATAACCTGCTGTATAAAATAAATAAATAAACTTAAATTTCAAAATTTTTAAAAATAAAATTTAAAAATAAAACAGAAAAATGTTCTTCCATTCACACAGATGTATTTATATGAATGAATTTTTTCCATGCTTATATCTATAAATACATAAAAGAAGAACAGAATGTAACTGCAACCGAAAAAGAAAAAAAATACCTGAACCTAACAGTTATAGAGAGGAAAACCCTACCAAGGCACTTGCTCCAGTGGTAAACAATTCTGAAATTGGTCAGAGGTGGGGAATCATCTCCCATACTGCCAGCAGCCCCGCCCCCCCACGCAAGGAGCGTCCTCATTGCAATCCTGGGGGACCGTGCCGAGGACTCTGTGAGTAAACGTGATCTGAGCCCCAGGCCAGCTGCTGCTGAACTGTTCCCACCCTTCCCAGGTAAAACACCTGAACATGTACAAGGGCTTGAAAGCCTAGAGGAAGGTCTGTGGAGCCACACCAGCGACAGCACGCAGGCCAACTTGGTGCCTGCAGGCCAGCCAGGATGGTCCTGGCCCCGGGCGCTCTTCTGGAAGCTTTCCATTTCCCTGCCTGAGATACCCCTCCTGTCCTGGCCCCCACTCCTTTTTTTCCTTCCTCACCTCAGCCCGGAGAGAAATTCCAGTGGAAGTTATGGGTGACACATCGTCTTCTTTACAGGTGGCAGCCTGGCAACTCCTGCAGAAAGTCCAGCAGAGCCTCACTCACACCGGGCCACCCACAAAGCCGTGGACCCTCACACCCTCCCTCCAGCACAGCCCCGAGACTGCTGACGGGGCAGAGAATATGGAGTCAGGCACAGCTGCAGGGGATATTGCTGCCTGGAGTGCTGTTTATATTGACCTCAACACAGGCACACCTGGGGAGGGCTTGCCGGCAGGGTCAGGCTGCCCAGGTCACGTAATCCTCAGCCCTCAGAGAATCACATTGCAGAAAATGGACCTCGCTAAGACAGAATATTCGCCAAGGAAAAAAAGGACACAATGCCATTTGCAGCACCGTAGATGAGTCGAGAGGTAATCACGTGACTTGTAGTAAGTCAGAAAGTGAAAGACACATATCGTATCATATCACTTATAGGTGTTACCTAAAAATGGATACCAGGGCAGATATTTCCACGGAGAACGGCAATCACAGATTCATTAAACACACTTATGGTTCACCAATGGAAAGGTGTGAGGATTAGATTCATTACGATATTGGGGTTAACAGACATATACAAACACAGGTGAAATATATAATCACCAAAGACCTACGGAATACCAAGGGAAGACTACTCAACATTCTGTCATAACGTACATGGGAAAAGGATCCCAGGAAGAACAGACATATGTATATGTGTAAAAGAAACACATCTTGCACACCTACATCAAGCCAAACGTTGTAATCAAACTTGCTGTAATAAAAAATAAAAAAATTAAATTAAAAACACGAACAAGAAGTAGTGAGACAAACTTGAGGGGCTTTCTCCCGGCACATTCCGTTTTAAATTGCAATCTAGAACGCGACTTCCATTGAGGCTCTGCTGCCCTAGTAACCAGATTTGGTAAGGGAGAACTGCTGCCACCATGTGGCCGTTTCACACAACTGCAGCTTTAATCCCAGCCCTAATGGTCAGTGGATATTCAAAATCATTACAGGCCTGTAAATGACACCTGCCCTGAAAACAATTCCTGGGGTCATATATCGACCAAAAAATTCAAAAGACGTCCATATTTCAAAACGACAATTTCAAGAGGCACATTTCACGAACATTAGTGTTCTGCTTCTTTTGCTTTCTTTCTTTCTTTGTTAAAAAAAAAGGGAATGGAAAAAGGCAACCCTCAGATGGGCGAAAACGTTCGCAAACGAATCAATGGACACAGGTTCAATCGCCAATATATATAAACAGCTCATGAAGCTTAATATTAATAAAACAAACAACCCAATACAAAAATGGGCAGAAGATCTAAAGAGACGTTTCTTCAAAGAAGACACAGAGATGGCCAAGACGCTCATGAAAAGGTGCTCAACATCACTAATTATTAGAGAAATGCAAATCAAAACTACAATGAGGTAAGACCTCACACCTGTTAGAATCGGCATCATCCGAAAATCTAGAAACAACAAATTCTGGGGACGGTGTGGACAAAAGGAACCCCCTTCCACTATTGGTGGGAATGTAAATGGATACAGTCACTATGGAGAAGAGTATGGAGGTTCCTTGAAAAAACTAAAAGGAGAATTACCATAGGATCCAGCAATCCCACTTCTGGGCATATACCCAGAGAAAACCATAAATCACAAAGACACATTCACCACAATGTTCATTGCAGCACTATTTACAATAGCCAGGTAATGGAAGCAACCTAAATGCCCACAGACAGGCGAATGGATAAAGATGTGGTACATATATAAAATGGAATATTACTCAGCCATAAAAAGGAATGAAACTGGGTCATTTGTAGAGAAGTGGATGGATCTAGAGACTGTCATACGGAATGAAGTAAGTCAGAAAGAGAAAAACAAATATTGTATATTAATGCCTATATGTGGAACCTAGAAAAATGGTACAGATGAACTGGTTTGCAGGGCAGAATTAGAGACACAGAGGTAGAGAACAAACGTATGGACACCAAGTGGGGGAAGCCATGGGGTGGTGGTGGTGGGATGAGTTGGGAGATTGGGATTGACCTGTATACATGTATATGCATAAAATAGATAACTAATAATAACCTGCTGTATAAAATAAATAAATAAACTTAAATTTCAAAATTTTTAAAAATAAAATTTAAAAATAAAACAGAAAAATGTTCTTCCATTCACACAGATGTATTTATATGAATGAATTTTTTCCATGCTTATATCTATAAATACATAAAAGAAGAACAGAATGTAACTGGGACCGAAAAAGAAAAAAAATACCTGAACCTAACAGTTATAGAGAGGAAAACCCTACCAAGGCACTTGCTCCAGTGGTAAACAATTCTGAAATTGGTCAGAGGTGGGGAATCATCTCCCATACTGCCAGCAGCCCCGCCCCCCCACGCAAGGAGCGTCCTCATTGCAATCCTGGGGGACCGTGCCGAGGACTCTGTGAGTAAACGTGATCTGAGCCCCAGGCCAGCTGCTGCTGAACTGTTCCCACCCTTCCCAGGTAAAACACCTGAACATGTACAAGGGCTTGAAATCCTAGAGGAAGGTCTTTGGAGCCACACCAGCGACAGCACGCAGGCCAACTTGGTGCCTGCAGGCCAGCCAGGATGGTCCTGGCCCCGGGCGCTCTTCTGGAAGCTTTCCATTTCCCTGCCTGAGATACCCCTCCTGTCCTGGCCCCCACTCCTTTTTTTCCTTCCTCACCTCAGCCCGGAGAGAAATTCCAGTGGAAGTTATGGGTGACACATCGTCTTCTTTACAGGTGGCAGCCTGGCAACTCCTGCAGAAAGTCCAGCAGAGCCCCACTCACACCAGGCCACCCACAAAGCCGTGGACCCTCACACCCTCCCTCCAGCACAGCCCCGAGACTGCTGACGGGGCAGAGAATATGGAGTCAGGCACAGCTGCAGGGGCTATTGCTGCCTGGAGTGCTGTTTATATTGACCTCAACACAGGCACACCTGGGGAGGGCTTGCTGGCAGGGTCAGGCTGCCCAGGTCAGCTAATCCTCAGCCCTCAGGGAATCACATTGCAGAAAATGGACCTCGCTAAGACAGAATATTCGCCAAGGAAAAAAAGGACACAATGCCATTTGCAGCCCCGTAGATGAGTCGAGAGGTAATCACGTGACTTGTAGTAAGTCAGAAAGTGAAAGACACATATCGTATCATATCACTTATAGGTGTTACCTAAAAATGGATACCATGGCAGATATTTCCACGGAGAAGGGCAATCACAGATTCATTAAACACACTTATGGTTCACCAATGGAAAGGTGTGAGGATTGGATTCATTACGATATTGGGGTTAACAGACATATACAAACACAGGTGAAATATATAATCACCAAAGACCTACGGAATACCAAGGGAAGACTACTCAACATTCTGTCATAACGTACATGGGAAAAGGATCCCAGGAAGAACAGACATATGTATATGTGTAAAAGAAACACATCTTGCACACCTACAAAAGGCCGAACGTTGTAATCAAACTTGCTGTAATGAAAAATAAAAAATTGAATTAAAAACACGAACAAGAAGTAGTGAGACAAACTTGAGGGGCTTTCTCCTGGCACATTCCGTTTTAAATTGCAATCTAGAACGCGACTTCCATTGAGGCTCTGCTGCCCTAGTAACCAGATTTGGTAAGGGAGAACTGCTGCCACCATGTGGCCGTTTCACACAACTGCAGCTTTAATCCCAGCCCTAATGGTCAGTGGATATTCAAAATCATTACAGGCCTGTAAATGACACCTGCCCTGAAAACAGTTCCTGGGGTCATATATCGACCAAAAAATTCAAAAGACGTCCATATTTCAAAACGACAATTTCAAGAGGCATATTTCACGAACATTAGTGTTCTGCTTCTTTTGCTTTCTTTCTTTCTTTGTTAAAAAAAAAGGGAATGGAAAAAGGCAACCCTCAGATGGGCGAAAACGTTCGCAAACGAATCAATGGACACAGGTTCAATCGCCAATATATATAAACAGCTCATGAAGCTTAATATTAATAAAACAAACAACCCAATACAAAAATGGGCAGAAGATCTAAAGAGACGTTTCTTCAAAGAAGACACAGAGATGGCCAAGACGCTCATGAAAAGGTGCTCAACATCACTAATTATTAGAGAAATGCAAATCAAAACTACAATGAGGTAAGACCTCACACCTGTTAGAATCGGCATCATCCGAAAATCTAGAAACAACAAATTCTGGGGAGGGTGTGGACAAAAGGAACCCCCTTCCACTATTGGTGGGAATGTAAATGGATACAGTCACTATGGAGAAGAGTATGGAGGTTCCTTGAAAAAACTAAAAGGAGAATTACCATAGGATCCAGCAATCCCACTTCTGGGCATATACCCAGAGAAAACCATAAATCACAAAGACACATTCACCACAATGTTCATTGCAGCACTATTTACAATAGCCAGGTAATGGAAGCAACCTAAATGCCCACAGACAGGCGAATGGATAAAGATGTGGTACATATATAAAATGGAATATTACTCAGCCATAAAAAGGAATGAAACTGGGTCATTTGTAGAGAAGTGGATGGATCTAGAGACTGTCATACGGAATGAAGTAAGTCAGAAAGAGAAAAACAAATATTGTATATTAATGCCTATATGTGGAACCTAGAAAAATGGTACAGATGAACTGGTTTGCAGGGCAGAAATAGAGACACAGAGGTAGAGAACAAACGTATGGACACCAAGTGGGGGAAGCCATGGGGTGGTGGTGGTGGGATGAGTTGGGAGATTGGGATTGACCTGTATACATGTATATGCATAAAATAGATAACTAATAATAACCTGCTGTATAAAATAAATAAACTTAAATTTCAAAATTTTTAAAAATAAAATTTAAAAATAAAACAGAAAAATGTTCTTCCATTCACACAGATGTATTTATATGAATGAATTATTTCCATGCTTATATCTATAAATACATAAAAGAAGAACAGAATGTAACTGCAACCGAAAAAGAAAAAAAATACCTGAACCTAACAGTTATAGAGAGGAAAACCCTACCAAGGCACTTGCTCCAGTGGTAAACAATTCTGAAATTGGTCAGAGGTGGGGAATCATCTCCCAAACTGCCAGCAGCCCCGCCCCCCCACGCAAGGAGCGTCCTCATTGCAATCCTGGGGGACCGTGCCGAGGACTCTGTGAGTAAACGTGATCTGAGCCCCAGGCCAGCTGCTGCTGAACTGTTCCCACCCTTCCCAGGTAAAACACCTGAACATGTACAAGGGCTTGAAAGCCTAGAGGAAGGTCTGTGGAGCCACACCAGCGACAGCACGCAGGCCAACTTGGTGCCTGCAGGCCAGCCAGGATGGTCCTGGCCCTGGGCGCTCTTCTGGAAGCTTTCCATTTCCCTGCCTGAGATACCCCTCCTGTCCTGGCCCCCACTCCTTTTTTTCCTTCCTCACCTCAGCCCGGAGAGAAATTCCAGTGGAAGTTATGGGTGACATATCGTCTTCTTTACAGGTGGCAGCCTGGCAACTCCTGCAGAAAGTCCAGCAGAGCCCCACTCACACCGGGCCACCCACAAAGCCGTGGACCCTCACACCCTCCCTCCAGCACAGCCCCGAGACTGCTGACGGGGCAGAGAATATGGAGTCAGGCACAGCTGCAGGGGATATTGCTGCCTGGAGTGCTGTTTATATTGACCTCAACACAGGCACACCTGGGGAGGGCTTGCCGGCAGGGTCAGGCTGCCCAGGTCAGGTAATCCTCAGCCCTCAGGGAATCACATTGCAGAAAATGGACCTCGCTAAGACAGAATATTCGCCAAGGAAAAAAAGGACACAATGCCATTTGCAGCCCCGTAGATGAGTCGAGAGGTAATCACGTGACTTGTAGTAAGTCAGAAAGTGAAAGACACATATCGTATCATATCACTTATAGGTGTTACCTAAAAATGGATACCAGGGCAGATATTTCCACGGAGAACGGCAATCACAGATTCATTAAACACACTTATGGTTCACCAATGGAAAGGTGTGAGGATTAGATTCATTACGATATTGGGGTTAACAGACATATACAAACACAGGTGAAATATATAATCACCAAAGACCTACGGAATACCAAGGGAAGACTACTCAACATTCTGTCATAACGTACATGGGAAAAGGATCCCAGGAAGAACAGACATATGTATATGTGTAAAAGAAACACATCTTGCACACCTACAAAATGCCAAACGTTGTAATCAAACTTGCTGTAATAAAAAATTAAAAACTAAATTAAAAACACGAACAAGAAGTAGTGAGACAAACTTGAGGGGCTTTCTCCTGGCACATTCCGTTTTAAATTGCAATCTAGAACGCGACTTCCATTGAGGCTCTGCTGCCCTAGTAACCAGATTTGGTAAGGGAGAACTGCTGCCACCATGTGGCCGTTTCACACAACTGCAGCTTTAATCCCAGCCCTAATGGTCAGTGGATATTCAAAATCATTACAGGCCTGTAAATGACACCTGCCCTGAAAACAGTTCCTGGGGTCATATATCGACCAAAAAATTCAAAAGACGTCCATATTTCAAAACGACAATTTCAAGAGGCATATTTCACGAACATTAGTGTTCTGCTTCTTTTGCTTTCTTTCTTTCTTTGTTAAAAAAAAAGGGAATGGAAAAAGGCAACCCTCAGATGGGCGAAAACGTTCGCAAACGAATCAATGGACACAGGTTCAATCGCCAATATATATAAACAGCTCATGAAGCTTAATATTAATAAAACAAACAACCCAATACAAAAATGGGCAGAAGATCTAAAGAGACGTTTCTTCAAAGAAGACACAGAGATGGCCAAGACGCTCATGAAAAGCTGCTCAACATCACTAATTATTAGAGAAATGCAAATCAAAACTACAATGAGGTAAGACCTCACACCTGTTAGAATCGGCATCATCCGAAAATCTAGAAACAACAAATTCTGGGGAGGGTGTGGACAAAAGGAACCCCCTTCCACTATTGGTGGGAATGTAAATGGATACAGTCACTATGGAGAAGAGTATGGAGGTTCCTTGAAAAAACTAAAAGGAGAATTACCATAGGATCCAGCAATCCCACTTCTGGGCATATACCCAGAGAAAACCATAAATCACAAAGACACATTCACCACAATGTTCATTGCAGCACTATTTACAATAGCCAGGTAATGGAAGCAACCTAAATGCCCACAGACAGGCGAATGGATAAAGATGTGGTACATATATAAAATGGAATATTACTCAGCCATAAAAAGGAATGAAACTGGGTCATTTGTAGAGAAGTGGATGGATCTAGAGACTGTCATACGGAATGAAGTAAGTCAGAAAGAGAAAAACAAATATTGTATATTAATGCCTATATGTGGAACCTAGAAAAATGGTACAGATGAACTGGTTTGCAGGGCAGAAATAGAGACACAGAGGTAGAGAACAAACGTATGGACACCAAGTGGGGGAAGCCATGGGGTGGTGGTGGTGGGATGAGTTGGGAGATTGGGATTGACCTGTATACATGTATATGCATAAAATAGATAACTAATAATAACCTGCTGTATAAAATAAATAAATAAACTTAAATTTCAAAATTTTTAAAAATAAAATTTAAAACTAAAACAGAAAAATGTTCTTCCATTCACACAGATGTATTTATATGAATGAATTTTTTCCATGCTTATATCTATAAATACATAAAAGAAGAACAGAATGTAACTGGGACCGAAAAAGAAAAAAAATACCTGAACCTAACAGTTATAGAGAGGAAAACCCTACCAAGGCACTTGCTCCAGTGGTAAACAATTCTGAAATTGGTCAGAGGTGGGGAATCATCTCCCATACTGCCAGCAGCCCCGCCCCCCCACGCAAGGAGCGTCCTCATTGCAATCCTGGGGGACCATGCCGAGGACTCTGTGAGTAAACGTGATCTGAGCCCCAGGCCAGCTGCTGCTGAACTGTTCCAACCCTTCCCAGGTAAAACACCTGAACATGTACAAGGGCTTGAAAGCCTAGAGGAAGGTCTTTGGAGCCACACCAGCGACAGCACGCAGGCCAACTTGGTGCCTGCAGGCCAGCCAGGATGGTCCTGGCCCCGGGCGCTCTTCTGGAAGCTTTCCATTTCCCTGCCTGAGATACCCCTCCTGTCCTGGCCCCCACTCCTTTTTTTCCTTCCTCACCTCAGCCCGGAGAGAAATTCCAGTGGAAGTTATGGGTGACACATCGTCTTCTTTACAGGTGGCAGCCTGGCAACTCCTGCAGAAAGTCCAGCAGAGCCCCACTCACACCAGGCCACCCACAAAGCCGTGGACCCTCACACCCTCCCTCCAGCACAGCCCCGAGACTGCTGACGGGGCAGAGAATATGGAGTCAGGCACAGCTGCAGGGGCTATTGCTGCCTGGAGTGCTGTTTATATTGACCTCAACACAGGCACACCTGGGGAGGGCTTGCGGGCAGGGTCAGGCTGCCCAGGTCAGCTAATCCTCAGCCCTCAGGGAATCACATTGCAGAAAATGGACCTCGCTAAGACAGAATATTCGCCAAGGAAAAAAAGGACACAATGCCATTTGTAGCCCCGTAGATGAGTCGAGAGGTAATCACGTGACTTGTAGTAAGTCAGAAAGTGAAAGACACATATCGTATCATATCACTTATAGGTGTTACCTAAAAATGGATACCATGGCAGATATTTCCACGGAGAAGGGCAATCACAGATTCATTAAACACACTTATGGTTCACCAATGGAAAGGTGTGAGGATTGGATTCATTACGATATTGGGGTTAACAGACATATACAAACACAGGTGAAATATATAATCACCAAAGACCTACGGAATACCAAGGGAAGACTACTCAACATTCTGTCATAACGTACATGTGAAAAGGATCCCAGGAAGAACAGACATATGTATATGTGTAAAAGAAACACATCTTGCACACCTACAAAAGGCCGAACGTTGTAATCAAACTTGCTGTAATGAAAAATAAAAAATTGAATTAAAAACACGAACAAGAAGCAGTGAGACAAACTTGAGGGGCTTTCTCCTGGCACATTCCGTTTTAAATTGCAATCTAGAACGCGACTTCCATTGAGGCTCTGCTGCCCTAGTAACCAGATTTGGTAAGGGAGAACTGCTGCCACCATGTGGCCGTTTCACACAACTGCAGCTTTAATCCCAGCCCTAATGGTCAGTGGATATTCAAAATCATTACAGGCCTGTAAATGACACCTGCCCTGAAAACAGTTCCTGGGGTCATATATCGACCAAAAAATTCAAAAGACGTCCATATTTCAAAACGACAATTTCAAGAGGCATATTTCACGAACATTAGTGTTCTGCTTCTTTTGCTTTCTTTCTTTCTTTGTTAAAAAAAAAGGGAATGGAAAAAGGCAACCCTCAGATGGGCGAAAACGTTCGCAAACGAATCAATGGACACAGGTTCAATCGCCAATATATATAAACAGCTCATGAAGCTTAATATTAATAAAACAAACAACCCAATACAAAAATGGGCAGAAGATCTAAAGAGACGTTTCTTCAAAGAAGACACAGAGATGGCCAAGATGCTCATGAAAAGGTGCTCAACATCACTAATTATTAGAGAAATGCAAATCAAAACTACAATGAGGTAAGACCTCACACCTGTTAGAATCGGCATCATCCGAAAATCTAGAAACAACAAATTCTGGGGAGGGTGTGGACAAAAGGAACCCCCTTCCACTATTGGTGGGAATGTAAATGGATACAGTCACTATGGAGAAGAGTATGGAGGTTCCTTGAAAAAACTAAAAGGAGAATTACCATAGGATCCAGCAATCCCACTTCTGGGCATATACCCAGAGAAAACCATAAATCACAAAGACACATTCACCACAATGTTCATTGCAGCACTATTTACAATAGCCAGGTAATGGAAGCAACCTAAATGCCCACAGACAGGCGAATGGATAAAGATGTGGTACATATATAAAATGGAATATTACTCAGCCATAAAAAGGAATGAAACTGGGTCATTTGTAGAGAAGTGGATGGATCTAGAGACTGTCATACGGAATGAAGTAAGTCAGAAAGAGAAAAACAAATATTGTATATTAATGCCTATATGTGGAACCTAGAAAAATGGTACAGATGAACTGGTTTGCAGGGCAGAAATAGAGACACAGAGGTAGAGAACAAACGTATGGACACCAAGTGGGGGAAGCCATGGGGTGGTGGTGGTGGGATGAGTTGGGAGATTGGGATTGACCTGTATACATGTATATGCATAAAATAGATAACTAATAATAACCTGCTGTATAAAATAAATAAATAAACTTAAATTTCAAAATTTTTAAAAATAAAATTTAAAAATAAAACAGAAAAATGTTCTTCCATTCACACAGATGTATTTATATGAATGAATTTTTTCCATGCTTATATCTATAAATACATAAAAGAAGAACAGAATGTAACTGCAACCGAAAAAGAAAAAAAATACCTGAACCTAACAGTTATAGAGAGGAAAACCCTACCAAGGCACTTGCTCCAGTGGTAAACAATTCTGAAATTGGTCAGAGGTGGGGAATCATCTCCCATACTGCCAGCAGCCCCGCCCCCCCACGCAAGGAGCGTCCTCATTGCAATCCTGGGGGACCGTGCCGAGGACTCTGTGAGTAAACGTGATCTGAGCCCCAGGCCAGCTGCTGCTGAACTGTTCCCACCCTTCCCAGGTAAAATACCTGAACATGTACAAGGGCTTGAAAGCCTAGAGGAAGGTCTTTGGAGCCACACCAGCGACAGCACGCAGGCCAACTTGGTGCCTGCAGGCCAGCCAGGATGGTCCTGGCCCCGGGCGCTCTTCTGGAAGCTTTCCATTTCCCTGCCTGAGATACCCCTCCTGTCCTGGCCCCCACTCCTTTTTTTCCTTCCTCACCTCAGCCCGGAGAGAAATTCCAGTGGAAGTTATGGGTGACACATCGTCTTCTTTACAGGTGGCAGCCTGGCAACTCCTGCAGAAAGTCCAGCACAGCCCCACTCACACCAGGCCACCCACAAAGCCGTGGACCCTCACACCCTCCCTCCAGCACAGCCCCGAGACTGCTGACGGGGCAGAGAATATGGAGTCAGGCACAGCTGCAGGGGCTATTGCTGCCTGGAGTGCTGTTTATATTGACCTCAACACAGGCACACCTGGGGAGGGCTTGCCGGCAGGGTCAGGCTGCCCAGGTCAGCTAATCCTCAGCCCTCAGGGAATCACATTGCAGAAAATGGACCTCGCTAAGACAGAATATTCGCCAAGGAAAAAAAGGACACAATGCCATTTGCAGCCCCGTAGATGAGTCGAGAGGTAATCACGTGACTTGTAGTAAGTCAGAAGGTGAAAGACACATATCGTATCATATCACTTATAGGTGTTACCTAAAAATGGATACCATGGCAGATATTTCCACGGAGAAGGGCAATCACAGATTCATTAAACACACTTATGGTTCACCAATGGAAAGGTGTGAGGATTGGATTCATTACGATATTGGGGTTAACAGACATATACAAACACAGGTGAAATATATAATCACCAAAGACCTACGGAATACCAAGGGAAGACTACTCAACATTCTGTCATAACGTACATGTGAAAAGGATCCCAGGAAGAACAGACATATGTATATGTGTAAAAGAAACACATCTTGCACACCTACAAAAGGCCGAACGTTGTAATCAAACTTGCTGTAATGAAAAATAAAAAATTGAATTAAAAACACGAACAAGAAGTAGTGAGACAAACTTGAGGGGCTTTCTCCTGGCACATTCCGTTTTAAATTGCAATCTAGAACGCGACTTCCATTGAGGCTCTGCTGCCCTAGTAACCAGATTTGGTAAGGGAGAACTGCTGCCACCATGTGGCCGTTTCACACAACTGCAGCTTTAATCCCAGCCCTAATGGTCAGTGGATATTCAAAATCATTACAGGCCTGTAAATGACACCTGCCCTGAAAACAGTTCCTGGGGTCATATATCGACCAAAAAATTCAAAAGACGTCCATATTTCAAAACGACAATTTCAAGAGGCACATTTCACGAACATTAGTGTTCTGCTTCTTTTGCTTTCTTTCTTTCTTTGTTAAAAAAAAAGGGCATGGAAAAAGGCAACCCTCAGATGGGCGAAAACGTTCGCAAACGAATCAATGGACACAGGTTCAATCGCCAATATATATAAACAGCTCATGAAGCTTAATATTAATAAAACAAACAACCCAATACAAAAATGGGCAGAAGATCTAAAGAGACGTTTCTTCAAAGAAGACACAGAGATGGCCAAGACGCTCATGAAAAGGTGCTCAACATCACTAATTATTAGAGAAATGCAAATCAAAACTACAATGAGGTAAGACCTCACACCTGTTAGAATCGGCATCATCCGAAAATCTAGAAACAACAAATTCTGGGGAGGGTGTGGACAAAAGGAACCCCCTTCCACTATTGGTGGGAATGTAAATGGATACAGTCACTATGGAGAAGAGTATGGAGGTTCCTTGAAAAAACTAAAAGGAGAATTACCATAGGATCCAGCAATCCCACTTCTGGGCATATACCCAGAGAAAACCATAAATCACAAAGACACATTCACCACAATGTTCATTGCAGCACTATTTACAATAGGCAGGTAATGGAAGCAACCTAAATGCCCACAGACAGGCGAATGGATAAAGATGTGGTACATATATAAAATGGAATATTACTCAGCCACAAAAAGGAATGAAACTGGGTCATTTGTAGAGAAGTGGATGGATCTAGAGACTGTCATACGGAATGAAGTAAGTCAGAAAGAGAAAAACAAATATTGTATATTAATGCCTATATGTGGAACCTAGAAAAATGGTACAGATGAACTGGTTTGCAGGGCAGAAATAGAGACACAGAGGTAGAGAACAAACGTATGGACACCAAGTGGGGGAAGCCATGGGGTGGTGGTGGTGGGATGAGTTGGGAGATTGGGATTGACCTGTATACATGTATATGCATAAAATAGATAACTAATAATAACCTGCTGTATAAAATAAATAAATAAACTTAAATTTCAAAATTTTTAAAAATAAAATTTAAAAATAAAACAGAAAAATGTTCTTCCATTCACACAGATGTATTTATATGAATGAATTATTTCCATGCTTATATCTATAAATACATAAAAGAAGAACAGAATGTAACTGCAACCGAAAAAGAAAAAAAATACCTGAACCTAACAGTTATAGAGAGGAAAACCCTACCAAGGCACTTGCTCCAGTGGTAAACAATTCTGAAATTGGTCAGAGGTGGGGAATCATCTCCCATACTGCCAGCAGCCCCGCCCCCCCACGCAAGGAGCGTCCTCATTGCAATCCTGGGGGACCGTGCCGAGGACTCTGTGAGTAAACGTGATCTGAGCCCCAGGCCAGCTGCTGCTGAACTGTTCCCACCCTTCCCAGGTAAAACACCTGAACATGTACAAGGGCTTGAAAGCCTAGAGGAAGGTCTGTGGAGCCACACCAGCGACAGCACGCAGGCCAACTTGGTGCCTGCAGGCCAGCCAGGATGGTCCTGGCCCTGGGCGCTCTTCTGGAAGCTTTCCATTTCCCTGCCTGAGATACCCCTCCTGTCCTGGCCCCCACTCCTTTTTTTCCTTCCTCACCTCAGCCCGGAGAGAAATTCCAGGGAAGTTATGGGTGACATATCGTCTTCTTTACAGGTGGCAGCCTGGCAACTCCTGCAGAAAGTCCAGCAGAGCCCCACTCACACCGGGCCACCCACAAAGCCGTGGACCCTCACACCCTCCCTCCAGCACAGCCCCGAGACTGCTGACGGGGCAGAGAATATGGAGTCAGGCACAGCTGCAGGGGCTATTGCTGCCTGGAGTGCTGTTTATATTGACCTCAACACAGGCACACGTGGGGAGGGCTTGCCGGCAGGGTCAGGCTGCCCAGGTCAGGTAATCCTCAGCCCTCAGGGAATCACATTGCAGAAAATGGACCTCGCTAAGACAGAATATTCGCCAAGGAAAAAAAGGACACAATGCCATTTGCAGCACCGTAGATGAGTCGAGAGGTAATCACGTGACTTGTAGTAAGTCAGAAAGTGAAAGACACATATCGTATCATATCACTTATAGGTGTTACCTAAAAATGGATACCAGGGCAGATATTTCCACGGAGAACGGCAATCACAGATTCATTAAACACACTTATGGTTCACCAATGGAAAGGTGTGAGGATTAGATTCATTACGATATTGGGGTTAACAGACATATACAAACACAGGTGAAATATATAATCACCAAAGACCTACGGAATACCAAGGGAAGACTACTCAACATTCTGTCATAACGTACATGGGAAAAGGATCCCAGGAAGAACAGACATATGTATATGTGTAAAAGAAACACATCTTGCACACCTACATCAAGCCAAACGTTGTAATCAAACTTGCTGTAATAAAAAATAAAAAAATTAAATTAAAAACACGAACAAGAAGTAGTGAGACAAACTTGAGGGGCTTTCTCCTGGCACATTCCGTTTTAAATTGCAATCTAGAACGCGACTTCCATTGAGGCTCTGCTGCCCTAGTAACCAGATTTGGTAAGGGAGAACTGCTGCCACCATGTGGCCGTTTCACACAACTGCAGCTTTAATCCCAGCCCTAATGGTCAGTGGATGTTCAAAATCATTACAGGCCTGTAAATGACACCTGCCCTGAAAACAATTCCTGGGGTCATATATCGACCAAAAAATTCAAAAGACGTCCATATTTCAAAACGACAATTTCAAGAGGCACATTTCACGAACATTAGTGTTCTGCTTCTTTTGCTTTCTTTCTTTCTTTGTTAAAAAAAAAGGGCATGGAAAAAGGCAACCCTCAGATGGGCGAAAACGTTCGCAAACGAATCAATGGACACAGGTTCAATCGCCAATATATATAAACAGCTCATGAAGCTTAATATTAATAAAACAAACAACCCAATACAAAAATGGGCAGAAGATCTAAAGAGACGTTTCTTCAAAGAAGACACAGAGATGGCCAAGATGCTCATGAAAAGGTGCTCAACATCACTAATTATTAGAGAAATGCAAATCAAAACTACAATGAGGTAAGACCTCACACCTGTTAGAATCGGCATCATCCGAAAATCTAGAAACAACAAATTCTGGGGAGGGTGTGGACAAAAGGAACCCCCTTCCACTATTGGTGGGAATGTAAATGGATACAGTCACTATGGAGAAGAGTATGGAGGTTCCTTGAAAAAACTAAAAGGAGAATTACCATAGGATCCAGCAATCCCACTTCTGGGCATATACCCAGAGAAAACCATAAATCACAAAGACACATTCACCACAATGTTCATTGCAGCACTATTTACAATAGCCAGGTAATGGAAGCAACCTAAATGCCCACAGACAGGCGAATGGATAAAGATGTGGTACATATATAAAATGGAATATTACTCAGCCATAAAAAGGAATGAAACTGGGTCATTTGTAGAGAAGTGGATGGATCTAGAGACTGTCATACGGAATGAAGTAAGTCAGAAAGAGAAAAACAAATATTGTATATTAATGCCTATATGTGGAACCTAGAAAAATGGTACAGATGAACTAGTTTGCAGGGCAGAAATAGAGACACAGAGGTAGAGAACAAACGTATGGACACCAAGTGGGGGAAGCCATGGGGTGGTGGTGGTGGGATGAGTTGGAAGATTGGGATTGACCTGTATACATGTATATGCATAAAATAGATAACTAATAATAACCTGCTATATAAAATAAATAAATAAACTTAAATTTCAAAATTTTTAAAAATTTAAAACTAAAACAGAAAAATGTTCTTCCATTCACACAGATGTATTTATATGAATGAATTTTTTCCATGCTTATATCTATAAATACATAAAAGAAGAACAGAATGTAACTGGGACCGAAAAAGAAAAAAAATACCTGAACCTAACAGTTATAGAGAGGAAAACCCTACCAAGGCACTTGCTCCAGTGGTAAACAATTCTGAAATTGGTCAGAGGTGGGGAATCATCTCCCATACTGCCAGCAGCCCCGCCCCCCCACGCAAGGAGCGTCCTCATTGCAATCCTGGGGGACCGTGCCGAGGACTCTGTGAGTAAACGTGATCTGAGCCCCAGGCCAGCTGCTGCTGAACTGTTCCCACCCTTCCCAGGTAAAACACCTGAACATGTACAAGGGCTTGAAAGCCTAGAGGAAGGTCTGTGGAGCCACACCAGCGACAGCACGCAGGCCAACTTGGTGCCTGCAGGCCAGCCAGGATGGTCCTGGCCCCGGGCGCTCTTCTGGAAGCTTTCCATTTCCCTGCCTGAGATACCCCTCCTGTCCTGGCCCCCACTCCTTTTTTTCCTTCCTCACCTCAGCCCGGAGAGAAATTCCAGTGGAAGTTATGGGTGACACATCGTCTTCTTTACAGGTGGCAGCCTGGCAACTCCTGCAGAAAGTCCAGCAGAGCCCCACTCACACCAGGCCACCCACAAAGCCGTGGACCCTCACACCCTCCCTCCAGCACAGCCCCGAGACTGCTGACGGGGCAGAGAATATGGAGTCAGGCACAGCTGCAGGGGCTATTGCTGCCTGGAGTGCTGTTTATATTGACCTCAACACAGGCACACCTGGGGAGGCCTTGCTGGCAGGGTCAGGCTGCCCAGGTCAGCTAATCCTTAGCCCTCAGGGAATCACATTGCAGAAAATGGACCTCGCTAAGACAGAATATTCGCCAAGGAAAAAAAGGACACAATGCCATTTGCAGCCCCGTAGATGAGTCGAGAGGTAATCACGTGACTTGTAGTAAGTCAGAAAGTGAAAGACACATATCGTATCATATCACTTATAGGTGTTACCTAAAAATGGATACCATGGCAGATATTTCCACGGAGAAGGGCAATCACAGATTCATTAAACACACTTATGGTTCACCAATGGAAAGGTGTGAGGATTGGATTCATTACGATATTGGGGTTAACAGACATATACAAACACAGGTGAAATATATAATCACCAAAGACCTACGGAATACCAAGGGAAGACTACTCAACATTCTGTCATAACGTACATGGGAAAAGGATCCCAGGAAGAACAGACATATGTATATGTGTAAAAGAAACACATCTTGCACACCTACAAAAGGCCGAACGTTGTAATCAAACTTGCTGTAATGAAAAATAAAAAATTGAATTAAAAACACGAACAAGAAGTAGTGAGACAAACTTGAGGGGCTTTCTCCTGGCACATTCCGTTTTAAATTGCAATCTAGAACGCGACTTCCATTGAGGCTCTGCTGCCCTAGTAACCAGATTTGGTAAGGGAGAACTGCTGCCACCATGTGGCCGTTTCACACAACTGCAGCTTTAATCCCAGCCCTAATGGTCAGTGGATATTCAAAATCATTACAGGCCTGTAAATGACACCTGCCCTGAAAACAGTTCCTGGGGTCATATATCGACCAAAAAATTCAAAAGACGTCCATATTTCAAAACGACAATTTCAAGAGGCATATTTCACGAACATTAGTGTTCTGCTTCTTTTGCTTTCTTTCTTTCTTTGTTAAAAAAAAAGGGAATGGAAAAAGGCAACCCTCAGATGGGCGAAAACGTTCGCAAACGAATCAATGGACACAGGTTCAATCGCCAATATATATAAACAGCTCATGAAGCTTAATATTAATAAAACAAACAACCCAATACAAAAATGGGCAGAAGATCTAAAGAGACGTTTCTTCAAAGAAGACACAGAGATGGCCAAGACGCTCATGAAAAGGTGCTCAACATCACTAATTATTAGAGAAATGCAAATCAAAACTACAATGAGGTAAGACCTCACACCTGTTAGAATCGGCATCATCCGAAAATCTAGAAACAACAAATTCTGGGGAGGGTGTGGACAAAAGGAACCCCCTTCCACTATTGGTGGGAATGTAAATGGATACAGTCACTATGGAGAAGAGTATGGAGGTTCCTTGAAAAAACTAAAAGGAGAATTACCATAGGATCCAGCAATCCCACTTCTGGGCATATACCCAGAGAAAACCATAAATCACAAAGACACATTCACCACAATGTTCATTGCAGCACTATTTACAATAGCCAGGTAATGGAAGCAACCTAAATGCCCACAGACAGGCGAATGGATAAAGATGTGGTACATATATAAAATGGAATATTACTCAGCCATAAAAAGGAATGAAACTGGGTCATTTGTAGAGAAGTGGATGGATCTAGAGACTGTCATACGGAATGAAGTAAGTCAGAAAGAGAAAAACAAATATTGTATATTAATGCCTATATGTGGAACCTAGAAAAATGGTACAGATGAACTGGTTTGCAGGGCAGAAATAGAGACACAGAGGTAGAGAACAAACGTATGGACACCAAGTGGGGGAAGCCATGGGGTGGTGGTGGTGGGATGAGTTGGGAGATTGGGATTGACCTGTATACATGTATATGCATAAAATAGATAACTAATAATAACCTGCTGTATAAAATAAATAAACTTAAATTTCAAAATTTTTAAAAATAAAATTTAAAAATAAAACAGAAAAATGTTCTTCCATTCACACAGATGTATTTATATGAATGAATTATTTCCATGCTTATATCTATAAATACATAAAAGAAGAACAGAATGTAACTGCAACCGAAAAAGAAAAAAAATACCTGAACCTAACAGTTATAGAGAGGAAAACCCTACCAAGGCACTTGCTCCAGTGGTAAACAATTCTGAAATTGGTCAGAGGTGGGGAATCATCTCCCATACTGCCAGCAGCCCCGCCCCCCCACGCAAGGAGCGTCCTCATTGCAATCCTGGGGGACCGTGCCGAGGACTCTGTGAGTAAACGTGATCTGAGCCCCAGGCCAGCTGCTGCTGAACTGTTCCCACCCTTCCCAGGTAAAACACCTGAACATGTACAAGGGCTTGAAAGCCTAGAGGAAGGTCTGTGGAGCCACACCAGCGACAGCACGCAGGCCAACTTGGTGCCTGCAGGCCAGCCAGGATGGTCCTGGCCCTGGGCGCTCTTCTGGAAGCTTTCCATTTCCCTGCCTGAGATACCCCTCCTGTCCTGGCCCCCACTCCTTTTTTTCCTTCCTCACCTCAGCCCGGAGAGAAATTCCAGTGGAAGTTATGGGTGACATATCGTCTTCTTTACAGGTGGCAGCCTGGCAACTCCTGCAGAAAGTCCAGCAGAGCCCCACTCACACCGGGCCACCCACAAAGCCGTGGACCCTCACACCCTCCCTCCAGCACAGCCCCGAGACTGCTGACGGGGCAGAGAATATGGAGTCAGGCACAGCTGCAGGGGATATTGCTGCCTGGAGTGCTGTTTATATTGACCTCAACACAGGCACACCTGGGGAGGGCTTGCCGGCAGGGTCAGGCTGCCCAGGTCAGGTAATCCTCAGCCCTCAGGGAATCACATTGCAGAAAATGGACCTCGCTAAGACAGAATATTCGCCAAGGAAAAAAAGGACACAATGCCATTTGCAGCCCCGTAGATGAGTCGAGAGGTAATCACGTGACTTGTAGTAAGTCAGAAAGTGAAAGACACATATCGTATCATATCACTTATAGGTGTTACCTTAAAATGGATACCAGGGCAGATATTTCCACGGAGAACGGCAATCACAGATTCATTAAACACACTTATGGTTCACCAATGGAAAGGTGTGAGGATTGGATTCATTACGATATTGGGGTTAACAGACATATACAAACACAGGTGAAATATATAATCACCAAAGACCTACGGAATACCAAGGGAAGACTACTCAACATTCTGTCATAACGTACATGGGAAAAGGATCCCAGGAAGAACAGACATATGTATATGTGTAAAAGAAACACATCTTGCACACCTACAAAATGCCAAACGTTGTAATCAAACTTGCTGTAATAAAAAATTAAAAACTAAATTAAAAACACGAACAAGAAGTAGTGAGACAAACTTGAGGGGCTTTCTCCTGGCACATTCCGTTTTAAATTGCAATCTAGAACGCGACTTCCATTGAGGCTCTGCTGCCCTAGTAACCAGATTTGGTAAGGGAGAACTGCTGCCACCATGTGGCCGTTTCACACAACTGCAGCTTTAATCCCAGCCCTAATGGTCAGTGGATATTCAAAATCATTACAGGCCTGTAAATGACACCTGCCCTGAAAACAGTTCCTGGGGTCATATATCGACCAAAAAATTCAAAAGACGTCCATATTTCAAAACGACAATTTCAAGAGGCATATTTCACGAACATTAGTGTTCTGCTTCTTTTGCTTTCTTTCTTTCTTTGTTAAAAAAAAAGGGAATGGAAAAAGGCAACCCTCAGATGGGCGAAAACGTTCGCAAACGAATCAATGGACACAGGTTCAATCGCCAATATATATAAACAGCTCATGAAGCTTAATATTAATAAAACAAACAACCCAATACAAAAATGGGCAGAAGATCTAAAGAGACGTTTCTTCAAAGAAGACACAGAGATGGCCAAGACGCTCATGAAAAGGTGCTCAACATCACTAATTATTAGAGAAATGCAAATCAAAACTACAATGAGGTAAGACCTCACACCTGTTAGAATCGGCATCATCCGAAAATCTAGAAACAACAAATTCTGGGGAGGGTGTGGACAAAAGGAACCCCCTTCCACTATTGGTGGGAATGTAAATGGATACAGTCACTATGGAGAAGAGTATGGAGGTTCCTTGAAAAAACTAAAAGGAGAATTACCATAGGATCCAGCAATCCCACTTCTGGGCATATACCCAGAGAAAACCATAAATCACAAAGACACATTCACCACAATGTTCATTGCAGCACTATTTACAATAGCCAGGTAATGGAAGCAACCTAAATGCCCACAGACAGGCGAATGGATAAAGATGTGGTACATATATAAAATGGAATATTACTCAGCCATAAAAAGGAATGAAACTGGGTCATTTGTAGAGAAGTGGATGGATCTAGAGACTGTCATACGGAATGAAGTAAGTCAGAAAGAGAAAAACAAATATTGTATATTAATGCCTATATGTGGAACCTAGAAAAATGGTACAGATGAACTGGTTTGCAGGGCAGAAATAGAGACACAGAGGTAGAGAACAAACGTATGGACACCAAGTGGGGGAAGCCATGGGGTGGTGGTGGTGGGATGAGTTGGGAGATTGGGATTGACCTGTATACATGTATATGCATAAAATAGATAACTAATAATAACCTGCTGTATAAAATAAATAAATAAACTTAAATTTCAAAATTTTTAAAAATAAAATTTAAAAATAAAACAGAAAAATGTTCTTCCATTCACACAGATGTATTTATATGAATGAATTTTTTCCATGCTTATATCTATAAATACATAAAAGAAGAACAGAATGTAACTGCAACCGAAAAAGAAAAAAAATACCTGAACCTAACAGTTATAGAGAGGAAAACCCTACCAAGGCACTTGCTCCAGTGGTAAACAATTCTGAAATTGGTCAGAGGTGGGGAATCATCTCCCATACTGCCAGCAGCCCCGCCCCCCCACGCAAGGAGCGTCCTCATTGCAATCCTGGGGGACCGTGCCGAGGACTCTGTGAGTAAACGTGATCTGAGCCCCAGGCCAGCTGCTGCTGAACTGTTCCCACCCTTCCCAGGTAAAATACCTGAACATGTACAAGGGCTTGAAAGCCTAGAGGAAGGTCTTTGGAGCCACACCAGCGACAGCACGCAGGCCAACTTGGTGCCTGCAGGCCAGCCAGGATGGTCCTGGCCCCGGGCGCTCTTCTGGAAGCTTTCCATTTCCCTGCCTGAGATACCCCTCCTGTCCTGGCCCCCACTCCTTTTTTTCCTTCCTCACCTCAGCCCGGAGAGAAATTCCAGTGGAAGTTATGGGTGACACATCGTCTTCTTTACAGGTGGCAGCCTGGCAACTCCTGCAGAAAGTCCAGCACAGCCCCACTCACACCAGGCCACCCACAAAGCCGTGGACCCTCACACCCTCCCTCCAGCACAGCCCCGAGACTGCTGACGGGGCAGAGAATATGGAGTCAGGCACAGCTGCAGGGGCTATTGCTGCCTGGAGTGCTGTTTATATTGACCTCAACACAGGCACACCTGGGGAGGCCTTGCTGGCAGGGTCAGGCTGCCCAGGTCAGCTAATCCTCAGCCCTCAGGGAATCACATTGCAGAAAATGGACCTCGCTAAGACAGAATATTCGCCAAGGAAAAAAAGGACACAATGCCATTTGCAGCCCCGTAGATGAGTCGAGAGGTAATCACGTGACTTGTAGTAAGTCAGAAAGTGAAAGACACATATCGTATCATATCACTTATAGGTGTTACCTAAAAATGGATACCATGGCAGATATTTCCACGGAGAAGGGCAATCACAGATTCATTAAACACACTTATGGTTCACCAATGGAAAGGTGTGAGGATTGGATTCATTACGATATTGGGGTTAACAGACATATACAAACACAGGTGAAATATATAATCACCAAAGACCTACGGAATACCAAGGGAAGACTACTCAACATTCTGTCATAACGTACATGTGAAAAGGATCCCAGGAAGAACAGACATATGTATATGTGTAAAAGAAACACATCTTGCACACCTACAAAAGGCCGAACGTTGTAATCAAACTTGCTGTAATGAAAAATAAAAAATTGAATTAAAAACACGAACAAGAAGTAGTGAGACAAACTTGAGGGGCTTTCTCCTGGCACATTCCGTTTTAAATTGCAATCTAGAACGCGACTTCCATTGAGGCTCTGCTGCCCTAGTAACCAGATTTGGTAAGGGAGAACTGCTGCCACCATGTGGCCGTTTCACACAACTGCAGCTTTAATCCCAGCCCTAATGGTCAGTGGATATTCAAAATCATTACAGGCCTGTAAATGACACCTGCCCTGAAAACAGTTCCTGGGGTCATATATCGACCAAAAAATTCAAAAGACGTCCATATTTCAAAACGACAATTTCAAGAGGCATATTTCACGAACATTAGTGTTCTGCTTCTTTTGCTTTCTTTCTTTCTTTGTTAAAAAAAAGGGAATGGAAAAAGGCAACCCTCAGATGGGCGAAAACGTTCGCAAACGAATCAATGGACACAGGTTCAATCGCCAATATATATAAACAGCTCATGAAGCTTAATATTAATAAAACAAACAACCCAATACAAAAATGGGCAGAAGATCTAAAGAGACGTTTCTTCAAAGAAGACACAGAGATGGCCAAGACGCTCATGAAAAGGTGCTCAACATCACTAATTATTAGAGAAATGCAAATCAAAACTACAATGAGGTAAGACCTCACACCTGTTAGAATCGGCATCATCCGAAAATCTAGAAACAACAAATTCTGGGGAGGGTGTGGACAAAAGGAACCCCCTTCCACTATTGGTGGGAATGTAAATGGATACAGTCACTATGGAGAAGAGTATGGAGGTTCCTTGAAAAAACTAAAAGGAGAATTACCATAGGATCCAGCAATCCCACTTCTGGGCATATACCCAGAGAAAACCATAAATCACAAAGACACATTCACCACAATGTTCATTGCAGCACTATTTACAATAGCCAGGTAATGGAAGCAACCTAAATGCCCACAGACAGGCGAATGGATAAAGATGTGGTACATATATAAAATGGAATATTACTCAGCCATAAAAAGGAATGAAACTGGGTCATTTGTAGAGAAGTGGATGGATCTAGAGACTGTCATACGGAATGAAGTAAGTCAGAAAGAGAAAAACAAATATTGTATATTAATGCCTATATGTGGAACCTAGAAAAATGGTACAGATGAACTGGTTTGCAGGGCAGAAATAGAGACACAGAGGTAGAGAACAAACGTATGGACACCAAGTGGGGGAAGCCATGGGGTGGTGGTGGTGGGATGAGTTGGGAGATTGGGATTGACCTGTATACATGTATATGCATAAAATAGATAACTAATAATAACCTGCTGTATAAAATAAATAAACTTAAATTTCAAAATTTTTAAAAATAAAATTTAAAAATAAAACAGAAAAATGTTCTTCCATTCACACAGATGTATTTATATGAATGAATTATTTCCATGCTTATATCTATAAATACATAAAAGAAGAACAGAATGTAACTGCAACCGAAAAAGAAAAAAAATACCTGAACCTAACAGTTATAGAGAGGAAAACCCTACCAAGGCACTTGCTCCAGTGGTAAACAATTCTGAAATTGGTCAGAGGTGGGGAATCATCTCCCAAACTGCCAGCAGCCCCGCCCCCCCACGCAAGGAGCGTCCTCATTGCAATCCTGGGGGACCGTGCCGAGGACTCTGTGAGTAAACGTGATCTGAGCCCCAGGCCAGCTGCTGCTGAACTGTTCCCACCCTTCCCAGGTAAAACACCTGAACATGTACAAGGGCTTGAAAGCCTAGAGGAAGGTCTGTGGAGCCACACCAGCGACAGCACGCAGGCCAACTTGGTGCCTGCAGGCCAGCCAGGATGGTCCTGGCCCTGGGCGCTCTTCTGGAAGCTTTCCATTTCCCTGCCTGAGATACCCCTCCTGTCCTGGCCCCCACTCCTTTTTTTCCTTCCTCACCTCAGCCCGGAGAGAAATTCCAGTGGAAGTTATGGGTGACATATCGTCTTCTTTACAGGTGGCAGCCTGGCAACTCCTGCAGAAAGTCCAGCAGAGCCCCACTCACACCGGGCCACCCACAAAGCCGTGGACCCTCACACCCTCCCTCCAGCACAGCCCCGAGACTGCTGACGGGGCAGAGAATATGGAGTCAGGCACAGCTGCAGGGGATATTGCTGCCTGGAGTGCTGTTTATATTGACCTCAACACAGGCACACCTGGGGAGGGCTTGCCGGCAGGGTCAGGCTGCCCAGGTCAGGTAATCCTCAGCCCTCAGGGAATCACATTGCAGAAAATGGACCTCGCTAAGACAGAATATTCGCCAAGGAAAAAAAGGACACAATGCCATTTGCAGCCCCGTAGATGAGTCGAGAGGTAATCACGTGACTTGTAGTAAGTCAGAAAGTGAAAGACACATATCGTATCATATCACTTATAGGTGTTACCTAAAAATGGATACCAGGGCAGATATTTCCACGGAGAACGGCAATCACAGATTCATTAAACACACTTATGGTTCACCAATGGAAAGGTGTGAGGATTAGATTCATTACGATATTGGGGTTAACAGACATATACAAACACAGGTGAAATATATAATCACCAAAGACCTACGGAATACCAAGGGAAGACTACTCAACATTCTGTCATAACGTACATGGGAAAAGGATCCCAGGAAGAACAGACATATGTATATGTGTAAAAGAAACACATCTTGCACACCTACAAAATGCCAAACGTTGTAATCAAACTTGCTGTAATAAAAAATTAAAAACTAAATTAAAAACACGAACAAGAAGTAGTGAGACAAACTTGAGGGGCTTTCTCCTGGCACATTCCGTTTTAAATTGCAATCTAGAACGCGACTTCCATTGAGGCTCTGCTGCCCTAGTAACCAGATTTGGTAAGGGAGAACTGCTGCCACCATGTGGCCGTTTCACACAACTGCAGCTTTAATCCCAGCCCTAATGGTCAGTGGATATTCAAAATCATTACAGGCCTGTAAATGACACCTGCCCTGAAAACAGTTCCTGGGGTCATATATCGACCAAAAAATTCAAAAGACGTCCATATTTCAAAACGACAATTTCAAGAGGCATATTTCACGAACATTAGTGTTCTGCTTCTTTTGCTTTCTTTCTTTCTTTGTTAAAAAAAAAGGGAATGGAAAAAGGCAACCCTCAGATGGGCGAAAACGTTCGCAAACGAATCAATGGACACAGGTTCAATCGCCAATATATATAAACAGCTCATGAAGCTTAATATTAATAAAACAAACAACCCAATACAAAAATGGGCAGAAGATCTAAAGAGACGTTTCTTCAAAGAAGACACAGAGATGGCCAAGACGCTCATGAAAAGCTGCTCAACATCACTAATTATTAGAGAAATGCAAATCAAAACTACAATGAGGTAAGACCTCACACCTGTTAGAATCGGCATCATCCGAAAATCTAGAAACAACAAATTCTGGGGAGGGTGTGGACAAAAGGAACCCCCTTCCACTATTGGTGGGAATGTAAATGGATACAGTCACTATGGAGAAGAGTATGGAGGTTCCTTGAAAAAACTAAAAGGAGAATTACCATAGGATCCAGCAATCCCACTTCTGGGCATATACCCAGAGAAAACCATAAATCACAAAGACACATTCACCACAATGTTCATTGCAGCACTATTTACAATAGCCAGGTAATGGAAGCAACCTAAATGCCCACAGACAGGCGAATGGATAAAGATGTGGTACATATATAAAATGGAATATTACTCAGCCATAAAAAGGAATGAAACTGGGTCATTTGTAGAGAAGTGGATGGATCTAGAGACTGTCATACGGAATGAAGTAAGTCAGAAAGAGAAAAACAAATATTGTATATTAATGCCTATATGTGGAACCTAGAAAAATGGTACAGATGAACTGGTTTGCAGGGCAGAAATAGAGACACAGAGGTAGAGAACAAACGTATGGACACCAAGTGGGGGAAGCCATGGGGTGGTGGTGGTGGGATGAGTTGGGAGATTGGGATTGACCTGTATACATGTATATGCATAAAATAGATAACTAATAATAACCTGCTGTATAAAATAAATAAATAAACTTAAATTTCAAAATTTTTAAAAATAAAATTTAAAACTAAAACAGAAAAATGTTCTTCCATTCACACAGATGTATTTATATGAATGAATTATTTCCATGCTTATATCTATAAATACATAAAAGAAGAACAGAATGTAACTGGGACCGAAAAAGAAAAAAAATACCTGAACCTAACAGTTATAGAGAGGAAAACCCTACCAAGGCACTTGCTCCAGTGGTAAACAATTCTGAAATTGGTCAGAGGTGGGGAATCATCTCCCATACTGCCAGCAGCCCCGCCCCCCCACGCAAGGAGCGTCCTCATTGCAATCCTGGGGGACCATGCCGAGGACTCTGTGAGTAAACGTGATCTGAGCCCCAGGCCAGCTGCTGCTGAACTGTTCCCACCCTTCCCAGGTAAAACACCTGAACATGTACAAGGGCTTGAAAGCCTAGAGGAAGGTCTTTGGAGCCACACCAGCGACAGCACGCAGGCCAACTTGGTGCCTGCAGGCCAGCCAGGATGGTCCTGGCCCCGGGCGCTCTTCTGGAAGCTTTCCATTTCCCTGCCTGAGATACCCCTCCTGTCCTGGCCCCCACTCCTTTTTTTCCTTCCTCAGCTCAGCCCGGAGAGAAATTCCAGTGGAAGTTATGGGTGACACATCGTCTTCTTTACAGGTGGCAGCCTGGCAACTCCTGCAGAAAGTCCAGCAGAGCCCCACTCACACCAGGCCACCCACAAAGCCGTGGACCCTCACACCCTCCCTCCAGCACAGCCCCGAGACTGCTGACGGGGCAGAGAATATGGAGTCAGGCACAGCTGCAGGGGCTATTGCTGCCTGGAGTGCTGTTTATATTGACCTCAACACAGGCACACCTGGGGAGGGCTTGCGGGCAGGGTCAGGCTGCCCAGGTCAGCTAATCCTCAGCCCTCAGGGAATCACATTGCAGAAAATGGACCTCGCTAAGACAGAATATTCGCCAAGGAAAAAAAGGACACAATGCCATTTGTAGCCCCGTAGATGAGTCGAGAGGTAATCACGTGACTTGTAGTAAGTCAGAAAGTGAAAGACACATATCGTATCATATCACTTATAGGTGTTACCTAAAAATGGATACCATGGCAGATATTTCCACGGAGAAGGGCAATCACAGATTCATTAAACACACTTATGGTTCACCAATGGAAAGGTGTGAGGATTGGATTCATTACGATATTGGGGTTAACAGACATATACAAACACAGGTGAAATATATAATCACCAAAGACCTACGGAATACCAAGGGAAGACTACTCAACATTCTGTCATAACGTACATGGGAAAAGGATCCCAGGAAGAACAGACATATGTATATGTGTAAAAGAAACACATCTTGCACACCTACAAAATGCCAAACGTTGTAATCAAACTTGCTGTAATAAAAAATTAAAAACTAAATTAAAAACACGAACAAGAAGTAGTGAGACAAACTTGAGGGGCTTTCTCCTGGCACATTCCGTTTTAAATTGCAATCTAGAACGCGACTTCCATTGAGGCTCTGCTGCCCTAGTAACCAGATTTGGTAAGGGAGAACTGCTGCCACCATGTGGCCGTTTCACACAACTGCAGCTTTAATCCCAGCCCTAATGGTCAGTGGATATTCAAAATCATTACAGGCCTGTAAATGACACCTGCCCTGAAAACAGTTCCTGGGGTCATATATCGACCAAAAAATTCAAAAGACGTCCATATTTCAAAACGACAATTTCAAGAGGCATATTTCACGAACATTAGTGTTCTGCTTCTTTTGCTTTCTTTCTTTCTTTGTTAAAAAAAAAGGGAATGGAAAAAGGCAACCCTCAGATGGGCGAAAACGTTCGCAAACGAATCAATGGACACAGGTTCAATCGCCAATATATATAAACAGCTCATGAAGCTTAATATTAATAAAACAAACAACCCAATACAAAAATGGGCAGAAGATCTACAGAGACGTTTCTTCAAAGAAGACACAGAGATGGCCAAGACGCTCATGAAAAGGTGCTCAACATCACTAATTATTAGAGAAATGCAAATCAAAACTACAATGAGGTAAGACCTCACACCTGTTAGAATCGGCATCATCCGAAAATCTAGAAACAACAAATTCTGGGGAGGGTGTGGACAAAAGGAACCCCCTTCCACTATTGGTGGGAATGTAAATGGATACAGTCACTATGGAGAAGAGTATGGAGGTTCCTTGAAAAAACTAAAAGGAGAATTACCATAGGATCCAGCAATCCCACTTCTGGGCATATACCCAGAGAAAACCATAAATCACAAAGACACATTCACCACAATGTTCATTGCAGCACTATTTACAATAGCCAGGTAATGGAAGCAACCTAAATGCCCACAGACAGGCGAATGGATAAAGATGTGGTACATATATAAAATGGAATATTACTCAGCCATAAAAAGGAATGAAACTGGGTCATTTGTAGAGAAGTGGATGGATCTAGAGACTGTCATACGGAATGAAGTAAGTCAGAAAGAGAAAAACAAATATTGTATATTAATGCCTATATGTGGAACCTAGAAAAATGGTACAGATGAACTGGTTTGCAGGGCAGAAATAGAGACACAGAGGTAGAGAACAAACGTATGGACACCAAGTGGGGGAAGCCATGGGGTGGTGGTGGTGGGATGAGTTGGGAGATTGGGATTGACCTGTATACATGTATATGCATAAAATAGATAACTAATAATAACCTGCTGTATAAAATAAATAAATAAACTTAAATTTCAAAATTTTTAAAAATAAAATTTAAAAATAAAACAGAAAAATGTTCTTCCATTCACACAGATGTATTTATATGAATGAATTTTTTCCATGCTTATATCTATAAATACATAAAAGAAGAACAGAATGTAACTGCAACCGAAAAAGAAAAAAAATACCTGAACCTAACAGTTATAGAGAGGAAAACCCTACCAAGGCACTTGCTCCAGTGGTAAACAATTCTGAAATTGGTCAGAGGTGGGGAATCATCTCCCATACTGCCAGCAGCCCCGCCCCCCCACGCAAGGAGCGTCCTCATTGCAATCCTGGGGGACCGTGCCGAGGACTCTGTGAGTAAACGTGATCTGAGCCCCAGGCCAGCTGCTGCTGAACTGTTCCCACCCTTCCCAGGTAAAATACCTGAACATGTACAAGGGCTTGAAAGCCTAGAGGAAGGTCTTTGGAGCCACACCAGCGACAGCACGCAGGCCAACTTGGTGCCTGCAGGCCAGCCAGGATGGTCCTGGCCCCGGGCGCTCTTCTGGAAGCTTTCCATTTCCCTGCCTGAGATACCCCTCCTGTCCTGGCCCCCACTCCTTTTTTTCCTTCCTCACCTCAGCCCGGAGAGAAATTCCAGTGGAAGTTATGGGTGACACATCGTCTTCTTTACAGGTGGCAGCCTGGCAACTCCTGCAGAAAGTCCAGCACAGCCCCACTCACACCAGGCCACCCACAAAGCCGTGGACCCTCACACCCTCCCTCCAGCACAGCCCCGAGACTGCTGACGGGGCAGAGAATATGGAGTCAGGCACAGCTGCAGGGGCTATTGCTGCCTGGAGTGCTGTTTATATTGACCTCAACACAGGCACACCTGGGGAGGGCTTGCCGGCAGGGTCAGGCTGCCCAGGTCAGCTAATCCTCAGCCCTCAGGGAATCACATTGCAGAAAATGGACCTCGCTAAGACAGAATATTCGCCAAGGAAAAAAAGGACACAATGCCATTTGCAGCCCCGTAGATGAGTCGAGAGGTAATCACGTGACTTGTAGTAAGTCAGAAGGTGAAAGACACATATCGTATCATATCACTTATAGGTGTTACCTAAAAATGGATACCATGGCAGATATTTCCACGGAGAAGGGCAATCACAGATTCATTAAACACACTTATGGTTCACCAATGGAAAGGTGTGAGGATTGGATTCATTACGATATTGGGGTTAACAGACATATACAAACACAGGTGAAATATATAATCACCAAAGACCTACGGAATACCAAGGGAAGACTACTCAACATTCTGTCATAACGTACATGTGAAAAGGATCCCAGGAAGAACAGACATATGTATATGTGTAAAAGAAACACATCTTGCACACCTACAAAAGGCCGAACGTTGTAATCAAACTTGCTGTAATGAAAAATAAAAAATTGAATTAAAAACACGAACAAGAAGTAGTGAGACAAACTTGAGGGGCTTTCTCCTGGCACATTCCGTTTTAAATTGCAATCTAGAACGCGACTTCCATTGAGGCTCTGCTGCCCTAGTAACCAGATTTGGTAAGGGAGAACTGCTGCCACCATGTGGCCGTTTCACACAACTGCAGCTTTAATCCCAGCCCTAATGGTCAGTGGATATTCAAAATCATTACAGGCCTGTAAATGACACCTGCCCTGAAAACAGTTCCTGGGGTCATATATCGACCAAAAAATTCAAAAGACGTCCATATTTCAAAACGACAATTTCAAGAGGCACATTTCACGAACATTAGTGTTCTGCTTCTTTTGCTTTCTTTCTTTCTTTGTTAAAAAAAAAGGGCATGGAAAAAGGCAACCCTCAGATGGGCGAAAACGTTCGCAAACGAATCAATGGACACAGGTTCAATCGCCAATATATATAAACAGCTCATGAAGCTTAATATTAATAAAACAAACAACCCAATACAAAAATGGGCAGAAGATCTAAAGAGACGTTTCTTCAAAGAAGACACAGAGATGGCCAAGACGCTCATGAAAAGGTGCTCAACATCACTAATTATTAGAGAAATGCAAATCAAAACTACAATGAGGTAAGACCTCACACCTGTTAGAATCGGCATCATCCGAAAATCTAGAAACAACAAATTCTGGGGAGGGTGTGGACAAAAGGAACCCCCTTCCACTATTGGTGGGAATGTAAATGGATACAGTCACTATGGAGAAGAGTATGGAGGTTCCTTGAAAAAACTAAAAGGAGAATTACCATAGGATCCAGCAATCCCACTTCTGGGCATATACCCAGAGAAAACCATAAATCACAAAGACACATTCACCACAATGTTCATTGCAGCACTATTTACAATAGCCAGGTAATGGAAGCAACCTAAATGCCCACAGACAGGCGAATGGATAAAGATGTGGTACATATATAAAATGGAATATTACTCAGCCACAAAAAGGAATGAAACTGGGTCATTTGTAGAGAAGTGGATGGATCTAGAGACTGTCATACGGAATGAAGTAAGTCAGAAAGAGAAAAACAAATATTGTATATTAATGCCTATATGTGGAACCTAGAAAAATGGTACAGATGAACTGGTTTGCAGGGCAGAAATAGAGACACAGAGGTAGAGAACAAACGTATGGACACCAAGTGGGGGAAGCCATGGGGTGGTGGTGGTGGGATGAGTTGGGAGATTGGGATTGACCTGTATACATGTATATGCATAAAATAGATAACTAATAATAACCTGCTGTATAAAATAAATAAATAAACTTAAATTTCAAAATTTTTAAAAATAAAATTTAAAAATAAAACAGAAAAATGTTCTTCCATTCACACAGATGTATTTATATGAATGAATTATTTCCATGCTTATATCTATAAATACATAAAAGAAGAACAGAATGTAACTGCAACCGAAAAAGAAAAAAAATACCTGAACCTAACAGTTATAGAGAGGAAAACCCTACCAAGGCACTTGCTCCAGTGGTAAACAATTCTGAAATTGGTCAGAGGTGGGGAATCATCTCCCATACTGCCAGCAGCCCCGCCCCCCCACGCAAGGAGCGTCCTCATTGCAATCCTGGGGGACCGTGCCGAGGACTCTGTGAGTAAACGTGATCTGAGCCCCAGGCCAGCTGCTGCTGAACTGTTCCCACCCTTCCCAGGTAAAACACCTGAACATGTACAAGGGCTTGAAAGCCTAGAGGAAGGTCTGTGGAGCCACACCAGCGACAGCACGCAGGCCAACTTGGTGCCTGCAGGCCAGCCAGGATGGTCCTGGCCCTGGGCGCTCTTCTGGAAGCTTTCCATTTCCCTGCCTGAGATACCCCTCCTGTCCTGGCCCCCACTCCTTTTTTTCCTTCCTCACCTCAGCCCGGAGAGAAATTCCAGGGAAGTTATGGGTGACATATCGTCTTCTTTACAGGTGGCAGCCTGGCAACTCCTGCAGAAAGTCCAGCAGAGCCCCACTCACACCGGGCCACCCACAAAGCCGTGGACCCTCACACCCTCCCTCCAGCACAGCCCCGAGACTGCTGACGGGGCAGAGAATATGGAGTCAGGCACAGCTGCAGGGGCTATTGCTGCCTGGAGTGCTGTTTATATTGACCTCAACACAGGCACACGTGGGGAGGGCTTGCCGGCAGGGTCAGGCTGCCCAGGTCAGGTAATCCTCAGCCCTCAGGGAATCACATTGCAGAAAATGGACCTCGCTAAGACAGAATATTCGCCAAGGAAAAAAAGGACACAATGCCATTTGCAGCACCGTAGATGAGTCGAGAGGTAATCACGTGACTTGTAGTAAGTCAGAAAGTGAAAGACACATATCGTATCATATCACTTATAGGTGTTACCTAAAAATGGATACCAGGGCAGATATTTCCACGGAGAACGGCAATCACAGATTCATTAAACACACTTATGGTTCACCAATGGAAAGGTGTGAGGATTAGATTCATTACGATATTGGGGTTAACAGACATATACAAACACAGGTGAAATATATAATCACCAAAGACCTACGGAATACCAAGGGAAGACTACTCAACATTCTGTCATAACGTACATGGGAAAAGGATCCCAGGAAGAACAGACATATGTATATGTGTAAAAGAAACACATCTTGCACACCTACATCAAGCCAAACGTTGTAATCAAACTTGCTGTAATAAAAAATAAAAAAATTAAATTAAAAACACGTACAAGAAGTAGTGAGACAAACTTGAGGGGCTTTCTCCTGGCACATTCCGTTTTAAATTGCAATCTAGAACGCGACTTCCATTGAGGCTCTGCTGCCCTAGTAACCAGATTTGGTAAGGGAGAACTGCTGCCACCATGTGGCCGTTTCACACAACTGCAGCTTTAATCCCAGCCCTAATGGTCAGTGGATGTTCAAAATCATTACAGGCCTGTAAATGACACCTGCCCTGAAAACAATTCCTGGGGTCATATATCGACCAAAAAATTCAAAAGACGTCCATATTTCAAAACGACAATTTCAAGAGGCACATTTCACGAACATTAGTGTTCTGCTTCTTTTGCTTTCTTTCTTTCTTTGTTAAAAAAAAAGGGCATGGAAAAAGGCAACCCTCAGATGGGCGAAAACGTTCGCAAACGAATCAATGGACACAGGTTCAATCGCCAATATATATAAACAGCTCATGAAGCTTAATATTAATAAAACAAACAACCCAATACAAAAATGGGCAGAAGATCTAAAGAGACGTTTCTTCAAAGAAGACACAGAGATGGCCAAGACGCTCATGAAAAGGTGCTCAACATCACTAATTATTAGAGAAATGCAAATCAAAACTACAATGAGGTAAGACCTCACACCTGTTAGAATCGGCATCATCCGAAAATCTAGAAACAACAAATTCTGGTGAGGGTGTGGACAAAAGGAACCCCCTTCCACTATTGGTGGGAATGTAAATGGATACAGTCACTATGGAGAAGAGTATGGAGGTTCCTTTAAAAAACTAAAAGGAGAATTACCATAGGATCCAGCAATCCCACTTCTGGGCATATACCCAGAGAAAACCATAAATCACAAAGACACATTCACCACAATGTTCATTGCAGCACTATTTACAATAGCCAGGTAATGGAAGCAACCTAAATGCCCACAGACAGGCGAATGGATAAAGATGTGGTACATATAAAAAATGGAATATTACTCAGCCATAAAAAGGAATGAAACTGGGTCATTTGTAGAGAAGTGGATGGATCTAGAGACTGTCATACGGAATGAAGTAAGTCAGAAAGAGAAAAACAAATATTGTATATTAATGCCTATATGTGGAACCTAGAAAAATTGTACAGATGAACTGGTTTGCAGGGCAGAAATAGAGACACAGAGGTAGAGAACAAACGTATGGACACCAAGTGGGGGAAGCCATGGGGTGGTGGTGGTGGGATGAGTTGGGAGATTGGGATTGACCTGTATACATGTATATGCATAAAATAGATAACTAATAATAACCTGCTGTATAAAATAAATAAACTTAAATTTCAAAATTTTTAAAAATAAAATTTAAAACTAAAACAGAAAAATGTTCTTCCATTCACACAGATGTATTTATATGAATGAATTATTTCCATGCTTATATCTATAAATACATAAAAGAAGAACAGAATGTAACTGCAACCGAAAAAGAAAAAAAATACCTGAACCTAACAGTTATAGAGAGGAAAACCCTACCAAGGCACTTGCTCCAGTGGTAAACAATTCTGAAATTGGTCAGAGGTGGGGAATCATCTCCCATACTGCCAGCAGCCCCGCCCCCCCACGCAAGGAGCGTCCTCATTGCAATCCTGGGGGACCGTGCCGAGGACTCTGTGAGTAAACGTGATCTGAGCCCCAGGCCAGCTGCTGCTGAACTGTTCCCACCCTTCCCAGGTAAAACACCTGAACATGTACAAGGGCTTGAAAGCCTAGAGGAAGGTCTGTGGAGCCACACCAGCGACAGCACGCAGGCCAACTTGGTGCCTGCAGGCCAGCCAGGATGGTCCTGGCCCTGGGCGCTCTTCTGGAAGCTTTCCATTTCCCTGCCTGAGATACCCCTCCTGTCCTGGCCCCCACTCCTTTTTTTCCTTCCTCACCTCAGCCCGGAGAGAAATTCCAGTGGAAGTTATGGGTGACATATCGTCTTCTTTACAGGTGGCAGCCTGGCAACTCCTGCAGAAAGTCCAGCAGAGCCCCACTCACACCAGGCCACCCACAAAGCCGTGGACCCTCACACCCTCCCTCCAGCACAGCCCCGAGACTGCTGACGGGGCAGAGAATATGGAGTCAGGCACAGCTGCAGGGGCTATTGCTGCCTGGAGTGCTGTTTATATTGACCTCAACACAGGCACACCTGGGGAGGGCTTGCCGGCAGGGTCAGGCTGCCCAGGTCAGCTAATCCTCAGCCCTCAGGGAATCACATTGCAGAAAATGGACCTCGCTAAGACAGAATATTCGCCAAGGAAAAAAAGGACACAATGCCATTTGCAGCCCCGTAGATGAGTCAAGAGGTAATCACGTGACTTGTAGTAAGTCAGAAAGTGAAAGACACATATCGTATCATATCACTTATAGGTGTTACCTAAAAATGGATACCAGGGCAGATATTTCCACGGAGAACGGCAATCACAGATTCATTAAACACACTTATGGTTCACCAATGGAAAGGTGTGAGGATTAGATTCATTACGATATTGGGGTTAACAGACATATACAAACACAGGTGAAATATATAATCACCAAAGACCTACGGAATACCAAGGGAAGACTACTCAACATTCTGTCATAACGTACATGGGAAAAGGATCCCAGGAAGAACAGACATATGTATATGTGTAAAAGAAACACATCTTGCACACCTACATCAAGCCAAACGTTGTAATCAAACTTGCTGTAATAAAAAATAAAAAAATTAAATTAAAAACACGAACAAGAAGTAGTGAGACAAACTTGAGGGGCTTTCTCCTGGCACATTCCGTTTTAAATTGCAATCTAGAACGCGACTTCCATTGAGGCTCTGCTGCCCTAGTAACCAGATTTGGTAAGGGAGAACTGCTGCCACCATGTGGCCGTTTCACACAACTGCAGCTTTAATCCCAGCCCTAATGGTCAGTGGATGTTCAAAATCATTACAGGCCTGTAAATGACACCTGCCCTGAAAACAATTCCTGGGGTCATATATCGACCAAAAAATTCAAAAGACGTCCATATTTCAAAACGACAATTTCAAGAGGCACATTTCACGAACATTAGTGTTCTGCTTCTTTTGCTTTCTTTCTTTCTTTGTTAAAAAAAAAGGGAATGGAAAAAGGCAACCCTCAGATGGGCGAAAACGTTCGCAAACGAATCAATGGACACAGGTTCAATCGCCAATATATATAAACAGCTCATGAAGCTTAATATTAATAAAACAAACAACCCAATACAAAAATGGGCAGAAGATCTAAAGAGACGTTTCTTCAAAGAAGACACAGAGATGGCCAAGACGCTCATGAAAAGCTGCTCAACATCACTAATTATTAGAGAAATGCAAATCAAAACTACAATGAGGTAAGACCTCACACCTGTTAGAATCGGCATCATCCGAAAATCTAGAAACAACAAATTCTGGGGAGGGTGTGGACAAAAGGAACCCCCTTCCACTATTGGTGGGAATGTAAATGGATACAGTCACTATGGAGAAGAGTATGGAGGTTCCTTTAAAAAACTAAAAGGAGAATTACCATAGGATCCAGCAATCCCACTTCTGGGCATATACCCAGAGAAAACCATAAATCACAAAGACACATTCACCACAATGTTCATTGCAGCACTATTTACAATAGCCAGGTAATGGAAGCAACCTAAATGCCCACAGACAGGCGAATGGATAAAGATGTGGTACATATATAAAATGGAATATTACTCAGCCATAAAAAGGAATGAAACTGGGTCATTTGTAGAGAAGTGGATGGATCTAGAGACTGTCATACGGAATGAAGTAAGTCAGAAAGAGAAAAACAAATATTGTATATTAATGCCTATATGTGGAACCTAGAAAAATGGTACAGATGAACTGGTTTGCAGGGCAGAAATAGAGACACAGAGGTAGAGAACAAACGTATGGACACCAAGTGGGGGAAGCCATGGGGTGGTGGTGGTGGGATGAGTTGGGAGATTGGGATTGACCTGTATACATGTATATGCATAAAATAGATAACTAATAATAACCTGCTGTATAAAATAAATAAACTTAAATTTCAAAATTTTTAAAAATAAAATTTAAAAATAAAACAGAAAAATGTTCTTCCATTCACACAGATGTATTTATATGAATGAATTATTTCCATGCTTATATCTATAAATACATAAAAGAAGAACAGAATGTAACTGCAACCGAAAAAGAAAAAAAATACCTGAACCTAACAGTTATAGAGAGGAAAACCCTACCAAGGCACTTGCTCCAGTGGTAAACAATTCTGAAATTGGTCAGAGGTGGGGAATCATCTCCCATACTGCCAGCAGCCCCGCCCCCCCACGCAAGGAGCGTCCTCATTGCAATCCTGGGGGACCGTGCCGAGGACTCTGTGAGTAAACGTGATCTGAGCCCCAGGCCAGCTGCTGCTGAACTGTTCCCACCCTTCCCAGGTAAAACACCTGAACATGTACAAGGGCTTGAAAGCCTAGAGGAAGGTCTGTGGAGCCACACCAGCGACAGCACGCAGGCCAACTTGGTGCCTGCAGGCCAGCCAGGATGGTCCTGGCCCTGGGCGCTCTTCTGGAAGCTTTCCATTTCCCTGCCTGAGATACCCCTCCTGTCCTGGCCCCCACTCCTTTTTTTCCTTCCTCACCTCAGCCCGGAGAGAAATTCCAGTGGAAGTTATGGGTGACATATCGTCTTCTTTACAGGTGGCAGCCTGGCAACTCCTGCAGAAAGTCCAGCAGAGCCCCACTCACACCGGGCCACCCACAAAGCCGTGGACCCTCACACCCTCCCTCCAGCACAGCCCCGAGACTGCTGACGGGGCAGAGAATATGGAGTCAGGCACAGCTGCAGGGGCTATTGCTGCCTGGAGTGCTGTTTATATTGACCTCAACACAGGCACACCTGGGGAGGGCTTGCCGGCAGGGTCAGGCTGCCCAGGTCAGCTAATCCTCAGCCCTCAGGGAATCACATTGCAGAAAATGGACCTCGCTAAGACAGAATATTCGCCAAGGAAAAAAAGGACACAATGCCATTTGCAGCCCCGTAGATGAGTCGAGAGGTAATCACGTGACTTGTAGTAAGTCAGAAAGTGAAAGACACATATCGTATCATATCACTTATAGGTGTTACCTAAAAATGGATACCAGGGCAGATATTTCCACGGAGAACGGCAATCACAGATTCATTAAACACACTTATGGTTCACCAATGGAAAGGTGTGAGGATTAGATTCATTACGATATTGGGGTTAACAGACATATACAAACACAGGTGAAATATATAATCACCAAAGACCTACGGAATACCAAGGGAAGACTACTCAACATTCTGTCATAACGTACATGGGAAAAGGATCCCAGGAAGAACAGACATATGTATATGTGTAAAAGAAACACATCTTGCACACCTACATCAAGCCAAACGTTGTAATCAAACTTGCTGTAATAAAAAATAAAAAAATTAAATTAAAAACACGAACAAGAAGTAGTGAGACAAACTTGAGGGGCTTTCTCCTGGCACATTCCTTTCTAAATTCCAATCTAGAATGGGACTTCCATTGAGGCTCTGCTGCCCTAGTAACCAGATTTGGTAAGGGAGAACTGCTGCCACCATGTGGCCGTTTCACACAACTGCAGCCTTAATCCCAGCCCTAATGGTCAGTGGATATTCAAAATCATTACAGGCCTGTAAATGACACCTGCCCTGAAAACAATTCCTGGGGTCATATATCGACCAAAAAATTCAAAAGACGTCCATATTTCAAAACGACAATTTCAAGAGGCATATTTCACGAACATTAGTGTTCTGCTTCTTTTGCTTTCTTTCTTTCTTTGTTAAAAAAAAGGGAATGGAAAAAGGCAACCCTCAGATGGGCGAAAACGTTCGCAAACGAATCAATGGACACAGGTTCAATCGCCAATATATATAAACAGCTCATGCATCTTAATATTAATAAAACAAACAACCCAATACAAAAATGGGCAGAAGATCTAAATAGACGTTTCTTCAAAGAAGACACAGAGATGGCCAAGACGCTCATGAAAAGCTGCTCAACATCACTAATTATTAGAGAAATGCAAAACAAAACTACAATGAGGTAAGACCTCACACCTGTTAGAATCGGCATCATCCGAAAATCTAGAAACAACAAATTCTGGGGAGGGTGTGGACAAAAGGAACCCCCTTCCACTCTTGGTGGGAATGTAAATTGATACAATCACTATGGAGAAGAGTATGGAGGTTCCTTTAAAAAACTAAACGGAGAATTACCATAGGATCCAGCAATCCCACTTCTGGGCATATACCCAGAGAAAACCATAAATCACAAAGACACATTCACCACAATGTTCATTGCAGCACTATTTACAATAGCCAGGTAATGGAAGCAACCTAAATGCCCACAGACAGGCGAATGGATAAAGATGTGGTACATATATAAAATGGAACATTACTCAGCCATAAAAAGGAATGAAACTGGGTCATTTGTAGAGAAGTCGATGGATCTAGAGACTGTCATACGGAATGAAGTAAGTCAGAAAGAGAAAAACAAATATTGTATATTAGTGCCTATATGTGGAACCTAGAAAAATGGTACAGATGAACTGGTTAGCAGGGCAGAAATAGAGACACAGAGGTAGAGAACAAACGTAGGGACACCAAGTGGGGGAAGCCATGGGGTGGTGGTGGTGGGATGAGTTGGGAGATTGGGATTGACCTGTATACATGTATATGCATAAAATAGATAACTAATAATAACCTGCTGTATAAAATAAATAAATAAACTTAAATTTCAAAATTTTTAAAAATAAAATTTAAAAATAAAACAGAAAAATGTTCTTCCATTCACACAGATGTATTTATATGAATGAATTTTTTCCATGCTTATATCTATAAATACATAAAAGAAGAACAGAATGTAACTGGGACCGAAAAAGAAAAAAAATACCTGAACCTAACAGTTATAGAGAGGAAAACCCTACCAAGGCACTTGCTCCAGTGGTAAACAATTCTGAAATTGGTCAGAGGTGGGGAATCATCTCCCATACTGCCAGCAGCCCCGCCCCCCCACGCAAGGAGCGTCCTCATTGCAATCCTGGGGGACCGTGCTGAGGACTCTGTGAGTAAACGTGATCTGAGCCCCAGGCCAGCTGCTGCTGAACTGTTCCCACCCTTCCCAGGTAAAACACCTGAACATGTACAAGGGCTTGAAAGCCTAGAGGAAGGTCTTTGGAGCCACACCAGCGACAGCACGCAGGCCAACTTGCTGCCTGCAGGCCAGCCAGGATGGTCCTGGCCCCGGGCGCTCTTCTGGAAGCTTTCCATTTCCCTGCCTGAGATACCCCTCCTGTCCTGGCCTCCACTCCTTTTTTTCCTTCCTCACCTCAGCCCGGAGAGAAATTCCAGTGGAAGTTATGGGTGACACATCGTCTTCTTTACAGGTGGCAGCCTGGCAACTCCTGCAGAAAGTCCAGCAGAGCCCCACTCACACCGGGCCACCCACAAAGCCGTGGACCCTCACACCCTCCCTCCAGCACAGCCCCGAGACTGCTGACGGGGCAGAGAATATGGAGTCAGGCACAGCTGCAGGGGCTATTGCTGCCTGGAGTGCTGTTTATATTGACCTCAACACAGGCACACCTGGGGAGGGCTTGCTGGCAGGGTCAGGCTGGCAGGGTCAGGCTGCCCAGGTCAGCTAATCCTCAGCCCTCAGGGAATCACATTGCAGAAAATGGACCTCGCTAAGACAGAATATTCGCCAAGGAAAAAAAGGACACAATGCCATTTGCAGCCCCGTAGATGAGTCGAGAGGTAATCACGTGACTTGTAGTAAGTCAGAAAGTGAAAGACACATATCGTATCATATCACTTATAGGTGTTACCTAAAAATGGATACCAGGGCAGATATTTCCACGGAGAAGGGCAATCACAGATTCATTAAACACACTTATGGTTCACCAATGGAAAGGTGTGAGGATTGGATTCATTACGATATTGGGGTTAACAGACATATACAAACACAGGTGAAATATATAATCACCAAAGACCTACGGAATACCAAGGGAAGACTACTCAACATTCTGTCATAACGTACATGGGAAAAGGATCCCAGGAAGAACAGACATATATATATGTGTAAAAGAAACACATCTTGCACACCTACAAATGGCCAAACGTTGTAATCAAACTTGCTGTAATAAAAAATAAAAAAATAAATTAAAAACACGAACAAGAAGTAGTGAGACAAACTTGAGGGGCTTTCTCCTGGCACATTCCGTTTTAAATTGCAATCTAGAACGCGACTTCCATTGAGGCTCTGCTGCCCTAGTAACCAGATTTGGTAAGGGAGAACTGCTGCCACCATGTGGCCGTTTCACACAACTGCAGCTTTAATCCCAGCCCTAATGGCCAGTGGATATTCAAAATCATTACAGGCCTGTAAATGACACCTGCCCTGAAAACAGTTCCTGGGGTCATATATCGACCAAAAAATTCAAAAGACGTCCATATTTCAAAACGACAATTTCAAGAGGCATATTTCACGAACATTAGTGTTCTGCTTCTTTTGCTTTCTTTCTTTCTTTGTTAAAAAAAAAGGGAATGGAAAAAGGCAACCCTCAGATGGGCGAAAACGTTCGCAAACGAATCAATGGACACAGGTTCAATCGCCAATATATATAAACAGCTCATGAAGCTTAATATTAATAAAACAAACAACCCAATACAAAAATGGGCAGAAGATCTAAAGAGACGTTTCTTCAAAGAAGACACAGAGATGGCCAAGACGCTCATGAAAAGGTGCTCAACATCACTAATTATTAGAGAAATGCAAATCAAAACTACAATGAGGTAAGACCTCACACCTGTTAGAATCGGCATCATCCGAAAATCTAGAAACAACAAATTCTGGGGAGGGTGTGGACAAAAGGAACCCCCTTCCACTATTGGTGGGAATGTAAATGGATACAGTCACTATGGAGAAGAGTATGGAGGTTCCTTGAAAAAACTAAAAGGAGAATTACCATAGGATCCAGCAATCCCACTTCTGGGCATATACCCAGAGAAAACCATAAATCACAAAGACACATTCACCACAATGTTCATTGCAGCACTATTTACAATAGCCAGGTAATGGAAGCAACCTAAATGCCCACAGACAGGCGAATGGATAAAGATGTGGTACATATATAAAATGGAATATTACTCAGCCATAAAAAGGAATGAAACTGGGTCATTTGTAGAGAAGTGGATGGATCTAGAGACTGTCATACGGAATGAAGTAAGTCAGAAAGAGAAAAACAAATATTGTATATTAATGCCTATATGTGGAACCTAGAAAAATGGTACAGATGAACTGGTTTGCAGGGCAGAAATAGAGACACAGAGGTAGAGAACAAACGTATGGACACCAAGTGGGGGAAGCCATGGGGTGGTGGTGGTGGGATGAGTTGGGAGATTGGGATTGACCTGTATACATGTATATGCATAAAATAGATAACTAATAATAACCTGCTGTATAAAATAAATAAATAAACTTAAATTTCAAAATTTTTAAAAATAAAATTTAAAAATAAAGCAGAAAAATGTTCTTCCATTCACACAGATGTATTTATATGAATGAATTATTTCCATGCTTATATCTATAAATACATAAAAGAAGAACAGAATGTAACTGCAACCGAAAAAGAAAAAAAATACCAGAACCTAACAGTTATAGAGAGGAAAACCCTACCAAGGCACTTGCTCCAGTGGTAAACAATTCTGAAATTGGTCAGAGGTGGGGAATCATCTCCCATACTGCCAGCAGCCCCGCCCCCACACGCAAGGAGCGTCCTCATTGCAATCCTGGGGGACCGTGCCGAGGACTCTGTGAGTAAACGTGATCTGAGCCCCAGGCCAGCTGCTGCTGAACTGTTCCCACCCTTCCCAGGTAAAACACCTGAACATGTACAAGGGCTTGAAAGCCTAGAGGAAGGTCTGTGGAGCCACACCAGCGACAGCACGCAGGCCAACTTGCTGCCTGCAGGCCAGCCAGGATGGTCCTGGCCCCGGGCGCTCTTCTGGAAGCTTTCCATTTCCCTGCCTGAGATACCCCTCCTGTCCTGGCCCCCACTCCTTTTTTTCCTTCCTCACCTCAGCCCGGAGAGAAATTCCAGTGGAAGTTATGGGTGACACATCGTCTTCTTTACAGGTGGCAGCCTGGCAACTCCTGCAGAAAGTCCAGCAGAGCCCCACTCACACTGGGCCACCCACAAAGCCGTGGACCCTCACACCCTCCCTCCAGCACAGCCCCGAGACTGCTGACGGGGCAGAGAGTATGGAGTCAGGCACAGCTGCAGGGGCTATTGCTGCCTGGAGTGCTGTTTATATTGACCTCAACACAGGCACACCTGGGGAGGGCTTGCCGGCAGGGTCAGGCTGCCCAGGTCAGCTAATCCTCAGCCCTCAGGGAATCACATTGCAGAAAATGGACCTCGCTAAGACAGAATATTCGCCAAGGAAAAAAAGGACACAATGCCATTTGCAGCACCGTAGATGAGTCGAGAGGTAATCACGTGACTTGTAGTAAGTCAGAAAGTGAAAGACACATATCGTATCATATCACTTATAGGTGTTACCTAAAAATGGATACCAGGGCAGATATTTCCACGGAGAAGGGCAATCACAGATTCATTAAACACACTTATGGTTCACCAATGGAAAGGTGTGAGGATTGGATTCATTACGATATTGGGGTTAACAGACATATACAAACACAGGTGAAATATATAATCACCAAAGACCTACGGAATACCAAGGGAAGACTACTCAACATTCTGTCATAACGTACATGGGAAAAGGATCCCAGGAAGAACAGACATATGTATATGTGTAAAAGAAACACATCTTGCACACCTACATCAAGCCAAACGTTGTAATCAAACTTGCTGTAATAAAAAATAAAAAAATTAAATTAAAAACACGAACAAGAAGTAGTGAGACAAACTTGAGGGGCTTTCTCCTGGCACATTCCGTTTTAAATTGCAATCTAGAACGCGACTTCCATTGAGGCTCTGCTGCCCTAGTAACCAGATTTGGTAAGGGAGAACTGCTGCCACCATGTGGCCGTTTCACACAACTGCAGCCTTAATCCCAGCCCTAATGGTCAGTGGATATTCAAAATCATTACAGGCCTGTAAATGACACCTGCCCTGAAAACAGTTCCTGGGGTCATATATCGACCAAAAAATTCAAAAGACGTCCATATTTCAAAACGACAATTTCAAGAGGCATATTTCACGAACATTAGTGTTCTGCTTCTTTTGCTTTCTTTCTTTCTTTGTTAAAAAAAAAGGGAATGGAAAAAGGCAACCCTCAGATGGGCGAAAACGTTCGCAAACGAATCAATGGACACAGGTTCAATCGCCAATATATATAAACAGCTCATGAAGCTTAATATTAATAAAACAAACAACCCAATACAAAAATGGGCAGAAAATCTAAAGAGACGTTTCTTCAAAGAAGACACAGAGATGGCCAAGACACTCATGAAAAGGTGCTCAACATCACTAATTATTAGAGAAATGCAAATCAAATCTACAATGAGGTAAGACCTCACACCTGTTAGAATCGGCATCATCCGAAAATCTAGAAACAACAAATTCTGGGGAGGGTGTGGACAAAAGGAACCCCCTTCCACTATTGGTGGGAATGTAAATTGATACAGTCACTATGGAGAAGAGTATGGAGGTTCCTTTAAAAAACTAAAGGGAGAATTACCATAGGATCCAGCAATCCCACTTCTAGGCATATACCCAGAGAAAACCATAAATCACAAAGACACATTCACCACAATGTTCATTGCAGCACTATTTACAATAGCCAGGTAATGGAAGCAACCTAAATGCCCACAGACAGGCGAATGGATAAAGATGTGGTACATATATAAAATGGAATATTACTCAGCCATAAAAAGGAATGAAACTGGGTCATTTGTAGAGAAGTCGATGGATCTAGAGACTGTCATACGGAATGAAGTAAGTCAGAAAGAGAAAAACAAATATTGTATATTAATGCCTATATGTGGAACCTAGAAAAATGGTACAAATGAACTGGTTTGCAGGGCAGAAATAGAGACACAGAGGTAGAGAACAAACGTATGGACACCAAGTGGGGGAAGCCATGGGGTGGTGGTGGTGGGATGAGTTGGGAGATTGGGATTGACCTGTATACATGTATATGCATAAAATAGATAACTAATAATAACCTGCTGTATAAAATAAATAAATAAACTTAAATTTCAAAATTTTTAAAAATAAAATTTAAAAATAAAACAGAAAAATGTTCTTCCATTCACACAGATGTATTTATATGAATGAATTATTTCCATGCTTATATCTATAAATACATAAAAGAAGAACAGAATGTAACTGCAACCAAAAAAGAAAAAAAATACCAGAACCTAACAATTATAGAGAGGAAAACACTACCAAGGCACTTGCTCCAGTGGTAAACAATTCTGAAATTGGTCAGAGGTGGGGAATCATCTCCCATACTGCCAGCAGCCCCGCCCCCCCCACGCAAGGAGCGTCCTCATTGCAATCCTGGGGGACCGTGCCGAGGACTCTGTGAGTAAACGTGATCTGAGCCCCAGGCCAGCTGCTGCTGAACTGTTCCCACCCTTCCCAGGTAAAACACCTGAACATGTACAAGGGCTTGAAAGCCTAGAGGAAGGTCTGTGGAGCCACACCAGCGACAGCACGCAGGCCAACTTGCTGCCTGCAGGCCAGCCAGGATGGTCCTGGCCCCGGGCGCTCTTCTGGAAGCTTTCCATTTCCCTGCCTGAGATACCCCTCCTGTCCTGGCCCCCACTCCTTTTTTTCCTTCCTCACCTCAGCCCGGAGAGAAATTCCAGTGGAAGTTATGGGTGACACATCGTCTTCTTTACAGGTGGCAGCCTGGCAACTCCTGCAGAAAGTCCAGCAGAGCCCCACTCACACTGGGCCACCCACAAAGCCGTGGACCCTCACACCCTCCCTCCAGCACAGCCCCGAGACTGCTGACGGGGCAGAGAGTATGGAGTCAGGCACAGCTGCAGGGGCTATTGCTGCCTGGAGTGCTGTTTATATTGACCTCAACACAGGCACACCTGGGGAGGGCTTGCCGGCAGGGTCAGGCTGCCCAGGTCAGCTAATCCTCAGCCCTCAGGGAATCACATTGCAGAAAATGGACCTCGCTAAGACAGAATATTCGCCAAGGAAAAAAAGGACACAATGCCATTTGCAGCACCGTAGATGAGTCGAGAGGTAATCACGTGACTTGTAGTAAGTCAGAAAGTGAAAGACACATATCGTATCATATCACTTATAGGTGTTACCTAAAAATGGATACCAGGGCAGATATTTCCACGGAGAAGGGCAATCACAGATTCATTAAACACACTTATGGTTCACCAATGGAAAGGTGTGAGGATTGGATTCATTACGATATTGGGGTTAACAGACATATACAAACACAGGTGAAATATATAATCACCAAAGACCTACGGAATACCAAGGGAAGACTACTCAACATTCTGTCATAACGTACATGGGAAAAGGATCCCAGGAAGAACAGACATATGTATATGTGTAAAAGAAACACATCTTGCACACCTACATCAAGCCAAACGTTGTAATCAAACTTGCTGTAATAAAAAATAAAAAAATTAAATTAAAAACACGAACAAGAAGTAGTGAGACAAACTTGAGGGGCTTTCTCCTGGCACATTCCGTTTTAAATTGCAATCTAGAACGCGACTTCCATTGAGGCTCTGCTGCCCTAGTAACCAGATTTGGTAAGGGAGAACTGCTGCCACCATGTGGCCGTTTCACACAACTGCAGCTTTAATCCCAGCCCTAATGGTCAGTGGATATTCAAAATCATTACAGGCCTGTAAATGACACCTGCCCTGAAAACAGTTCCTGGGGTCATATATCGACCAAAAAATTCAAAAGACGTCCATATTTCAAAACGACAATTTCAAGAGGCATATTTCACGAACATTAGTGTTCTGCTTCTTTTGCTTTCTTTCTTTCTTTGTTAAAAAAAAAGGAATGGAAAAAGGCAACCCTCAGATGGGCGAAAACGTTCGCAAACGAATCAATGGACACAGGTTCAATCGCCAATATATATAAACAGCTCATGAAGCTTAATATTAATAAAACAAACAACCCAATACAAAAATGGGCAGAAGATCTAAAGAGACGTTTCTTCAAAGAAGACACAGAGATGGCCAAGACGCTCATGAAAAGCTGCTCAACATCACTAATTATTAGAGAAATGCAAATCAAAACTACAATGAGGTAAGACCTCACACCTGTTAGAATCGGCATCATCCGAAAATCTAGAAACAACAAATTCTGGGGAGGGTGTGGACAAAAGGAACCCCCTTCCACTATTGGTGGGAATGTAAATGGATACAGTCACTATGGAGAAGAGTATGGAGGTTCCTTTAAAAAACTAAAAGGAGAATTACCATAGGATCCAGCAATCCCACTTCTGGGCATATACCCAGAGAAAACCATAAATCACAAAGACACATTCACCACAATGTTCATTGCAGCACTATTTACAATAGCCAGGTAATGGAAGCAACCTAAATGCCCACAGACAGGCGAATGGATAAAGATGTGGTACATATATAAAATGGAATATTACTCAGCCATAAAAAGGAATGAAACTGGGTCATTTGTAGAGAAGTGGATGGATCTAGAGACTGTCATACGGAATGAAGTAAGTCAGAAAGAGAAAAACAAATATTGTATATTAATGCCTATATGTGGAACCTAGAAAAATGGTACAGATGAACTGGTTTGCAGGGCAGAAATAGAGACACAGAGGTAGAGAACAAACGTATGGACACCAAGTGGGGGAAGCCATGGGGTGGTGGTGGTGGGATGAGTTGGGAGATTGGGATTGACCTGTATACATGTATATGCATAAAATAGATAACTAATAATAACCTGCTGTATAAAATAAATAAATAAACTTAAATTTCAAAATTTTTAAAAATAAAATTTAAAAATAAAACAGAAAAATGTTCTTCCATTCACACAGATGTATTTATATGAATGAATTATTTCCATGCTTATATCTATAAATACATAAAAGAAGAACAGAATGTAACTGCAACCGAAAAAGAAAAAAAATACCAGAACCTAACAGTTATAGACAGGAAAACCCTACCAAGGCACTTGCTCCAGTGGTAAACAATTCTGAAATTGGTCAGAGGTGGGGAATCATCTCCCATACTGCCAGCAGCCCCGCCCCCACACGCAAGGAGCGTCCTCATTGCAATCCTGGGGGACCGTGCCGAGGACTCTGTGAGTAAACGTGATCTGAGCCCCAGGCCAGCTGCTGCTGAACTGTTCCCACCCTTCCCAGGTAAAACACCTGAACATGTACAAGGGCTTGAAAGCCTAGAGGAAGGTCTGTGGAGCCACACCAGCGACAGCACGCAGGCCAACTTGCTGCCTGCAGGCCAGCCAGGATGGTCCTGGCCCCGGGCGCTCTTCTGGAAGCTTTCCATTTCCCTGCCTGAGATACCCCTCCTGTCCTGGCCCCCACTCCTTTTTTTCCTTCCTCACCTCAGCCCGGAGAGAAATTCCAGTGGAAGTTATGGGTGACACATCGTCTTCTTTACAGGTGGCAGCCTGGCAACTCCTGCAGAAAGTCCAGCAGAGCCCCACTCACACTGGGCCACCCACAAAGCCGTGGACCCTCACACCCTCCCTCCAGCACAGCCCCGAGACTGCTGACGGGGCAGAGAGTATGGAGTCAGGCACAGCTGCAGGGGCTATTGCTGCCTGGAGTGCTGTTTATATTGACCTCAACACAGGCACACCTGGGGAGGGCTTGCCGGCAGGGTCAGGCTGCCCAGGTCAGCTAATCCTCAGCCCTCAGGGAATCACATTGCAGAAAATGGACCTCGCTAAGACAGAATATTCGCCAAGGAAAAAAAGGACACAATGCCATTTGCAGCACCGTAGATGAGTCGAGAGGTAATCACGTGACTTGTAGTAAGTCAGAAAGTGAAAGACACATATCGTATCATATCACTTATAGGTGTTACCTAAAAATGGATACCAGGGCAGATATTTCCACGGAGAAGGGCAATCACAGATTCATTAAACACACTTATGGTTCACCAATGGAAAGGTGTGAGGATTGGATTCATTACGATATTGGGGTTAACAGACATATACAAACACAGGTGAAATATATAATCACCAAAGACCTACGGAATACCAAGGGAAGACTACTCAACATTCTGTCATAACGTACATGGGAAAAGGATCCCAGGAAGAACAGACATATGTATATGTGTAAAAGAAACACATCTTGCACACCTACATCAAGCCAAACGTTGTAATCAAACTTGCTGTAATAAAAAATAAAAAAATTAAATTAAAAACACGAACAAGAAGTAGTGAGACAAACTTGAGGGGCTTTCTCCTGGCACATTCCGTTTTAAATTGCAATCTAGAACGCGACTTCCATTGAGGCTCTGCTGCCCTAGTAACCAGATTTGGTAAGGGAGAACTGCTGCCACCATGTGGCCGTTTCACACAACTGCAGCCTTAATCCCAGCCCTAATGGTCAGTGGATATTCAAAATCATTACAGGCCTGTAAATGACACCTGCCCTGAAAACAGTTCCTGGGGTCATATATCGACCAAAAAATTCAAAAGACGTCCATATTTCAAAACGACAATTTCAAGAGGCATATTTCACGAACATTAGTGTTCTGCTTCTTTTGCTTTCTTTCTTTCTTTGTTAAAAAAAAAGGGAATGGAAAAAGGCAACCCTCAGATGGGCGAAAACGTTCGCAAACGAATCAATGGACACAGGTTCAATCGCCAATATATATAAACAGCTCATGAAGCTTAATATTAATAAAACAAACAACCCAATACAAAAATGGGCAGAAGATCTAAAGAGACGTTTCTTCAAAGAAGACACAGAGATGGCCAAGACGCTCATGAAAAGCTGCTCAACATCACTAATTATTAGAGAAATGCAAATCAAAACTACAATGAGGTAAGACCTCACACCTGTTAGAATCGGCATCATCCGAAAATCTAGAAACAACAAATTCTGGGGAGGGTGTGGACAAAAGGAACCCCCTTCCACTATTGGTGGGAATGTAAATGGATACAGTCACTATGGAGAAGAGTATGGAGGTTCCTTTAAAAAACTAAAAGGAGAATTACCATAGGATCCAGCAATCCCACTTCTGGGCATATACCCAGAGAAAACCATAAATCACAAAGACACATTCACCACAATGTTCATTGCAGCACTATTTACAATAGCCAGGTAATGGAAGCAACCTAAATGCCCACAGACAGGCGAATGGATAAAGATGTGGTACATATATAAAATGGAATATTACTCAGCCATAAAAAGGAATGAAACTGGGTCATTTGTAGAGAAGTGGATGGATCTAGAGACTGTCATACGGAATGAAGTAAGTCAGAAAGAGAAAAACAAATATTGTATATTAATGCCTATATGTGGAACCTAGAAAAATGGTACAAATGAACTGGTTTGCAGGGCAGAAATAGAGACACAGAGGTAGAGAACAAACGTATGGACACCAAGTGGGGGAAGCCATGGGGTGGTGGTGGTGGGATGAGTTGGGAGATTGGGATTGACCTGTATACATGTATATGCATAAAATAGATAACTAATAATAACCTGCTGTATAAAATAAATAAATAAACTTAAATTTCAAAATTTTTAAAAATAAAATTTAAAAATAAAACAGAAAAATGTTCTTCCATTCACACAGATGTATTTATATGAATGAATTTTTTCCATGCTTATATCTATAAATACATAAAAGAAGAACAGAATGTAACTGCAACCGAAAAAGAAAAAAAATACCTGAACCTAACAGTTATAGAGAGGAAAACCCTACCAAGGCACTTGCTCCAGTGGTAAACAATTCTGAAATTGGTCAGAGGTGGGGAATCATCTCCCATACTGCCAGCAGCCCCGCCCCCCCACGCAAGGAGCGTCCTCATTGCAATCCTGGGGGACCGTGCCGAGGACTCTGTGAGTAAACGTGATCTGAGCCCCAGGCCAGCTGCTGCTGAACTGTTCCCACCCTTCCCAGGTAAAACACCTGAACATGTACAAGGGCTTGAAAGCCTAGAGGAAGGTCTGTGGAGCCACACCAGCGACAGCACGCAGGCCAACTTGGTGCCTGCAGGCCAGCCAGGATGGTCCTGGCCCTGGGCGCTCTTCTGGAAGCTTTCCATTTCCCTGCCTGAGATACCCCTCCTGTCCTGGCCCCCACTCCTTTTTTTCCTTCCTCACCTCAGCCCGGAGAGAAATTCCAGTGGAAGTTATGGGTGACATATCGTCTTCTTTACAGGTGGCAGCCTGGCAACTCCTGCAGAAAGTCCAGCAGAGCCCCACTCACACCGGGCCACCCACAAAGCCGTGGACCCTCACACCCTCCCTCCAGCACAGCCCCGAGACTGCTGACGGGGCAGAGAATATGGAGTCAGGCACAGCTGCAGGGGCTATTGCTGCCTGGAGTGCTGTTTATATTGACCTCAACACAGGCACACCTGGGGAGGGCTTGCCGGCAGGGTCAGGCTGCCCAGGTCAGGTAATCCTCAGCCCTCAGGGAATCACATTGCAGAAAATGGACCTCGCTAAGACAGAATATTCGCCAAGGAAAAAAAGGACACAATGCCATTTGCAGCCCCGTAGATGAGTCGAGAGGTAATCACGTGACTTGTAGTAAGTCAGAAAGTGAAAGACACATATCGTATCATATCACTTATAGGTGTTACCTAAAAATGGATACCAGGGCAGATATTTCCACGGAGAAGGGCAATCACAGATTCATTAAACACACTTATGGTTCACCAATGGAAAGGTGTGAGGATTGGATTCATTACGATATTGGGGTTAACAGACATATACAAACACAGGTGAAATATATAATCACCAAAGACCTACGGAATACCAAGGGAAGACTACTCAACATTCTGTCATAACGTACATGGGAAAAGGATCCAAGGAAGAACAGACATATGTATACGTGTAAAAGAAACACATCTTGCACACCTACAAAAGGCCAAATGTTGTAATCAAACTTGCTGTAATAAAAAATAAAAAATTAAATTAAAAACACGAACAAGAAGTAGTGAGACAAACTTGAGGGGCTTTCTCCTGGCACATTCCGTTCTAAATTCCAATCTAGAACGGGACTTCCATTGAGGCTCTGCTGCCCTAGTAACCAGATTTGGTAAGGGAGAACTGCTGCCACCATGTTGCCTTTTCACACAACTGCAGCCTTAATCCCAGCCCTAATGGTCAGTGGATATTCAAAATCATTACAGGCCTGTAAATGACACCTGCCCTGAAAACAATTCCTGGGGTCATATATCGACCAAAAAATTCAAAAGACGTCCATATTTCAAAACGACAATTTCAAGAGGCATATTTCACGAACATTAGTGTTCTGCTTCTTTTGCTTTCTTTCTTTCTTTGTTGAAAAAAATGGAATGGAAAAAGGCAACCCTCAGATGGGCGAAAACGTTCGCAAACGAATCAATGGACACAGGTTCAATCGCCAATATATATAAACAGCTCATGCATCTTAATATTAATAAAACAAACAACCCAATACAAAAATGGGCAGAAGATCTAAAGAGACGTTTCTTCAAAGAAGACACAGAGATGGCCAAGACGCTCATGAAAAGGTGCTCAACATCACTAATTATTAGAGAAATGCAAATCAAAACTACAATGAGGTAAGACCTCACACCTGTTAGAATCGGCATCATCCGAAAATCTAGAAACAACAAATTCTGGGGAGGGTGTGGACAAAAGGAACCCCCTTCCACTATTGGTGGGAATGTAAATGGATACAGTCACTATGGAGAAGAGTATGGAGGTTCCTTTAAAAAACTAAAAGGAGAATTACCATAGGATCCAGCAATCCCACTTCTGGGCATATACCCAGAGAAAACCATAAATCACAAAGACACATTCACCACAATGTTCATTGCAGCACTATTTACAATAGCCAGGTAATGGAAGCAACCTAAATGCCCACAGACAGGCGAATGGCTAAAGATGTGGTACATATATAAAATGGAATATTACTCAGCCATAAAAAGGAATGAAACTGGGTCATTTGTAGAGAAGTGGATGGATCTAGAGACTGTCATACGGAATGAAGTAAGTCAGAAAGAGAAAAACAAATATTGTATATTAATGCCTATATGTGGAACCTAGAAAAATGGTACAGATGAACTGGTTTGCAGGGCAGAAATAGAGACACAGAGGTAGAGAACAAACGTAGGGACACCAAGTGGGGGAAGCCATGGGGTGGTGGTGGTGGGATGAGTTGGGAGATTGGGATTGACCTGTATACATGTATATGCATAAAATAGATAACTAATAATAACCTGCTGTATAAAATAAATAAATAAACTTAAATTTCAAAATTTTTAAAAATAAAATTTAAAAATAAAACAGAAAAATGTTCTTCCATTCACACAGATGTATTTATATGAATGAATTTTTTCCATGCTTATATCTATAAATACATAAAAGAAGAACAGAATGTAACTGGGACCGAAAAAGAAAAAAAATACCTGAACCTAACAGTTATAGAGAGGAAAACCCTACCAAGGCACTTGCTCCAGTGGTAAACAATTCTGAAATTGGTCAGATGTGGGGAATCATCTCCCATTCTGCCAGCAGCCCCGCCCCCCCACGCAAGGAGCGTCCTCATTGCAATCCTGGGGGACCGTGCCGAGGACTCTGTGAGTAAACGTGATCTGAGCCCCAGGCCAGCTGCTGCTGAACTGTTCCCACCCTTCCCAGGTAAAACACCTGAACATGTACAAGGGCTTGAAAGCCTAGAGGAAGGTCTGTGGAGCCACACCAGCGACAGCACGCAGGCCAACTTGGTGCCTGCAGGCCAGCCAGGATGGTCCTGGCCCCGGGCGCTCTTCTGGAAGCTTTCCATTTCCCTGCCTGAGATACCCCTCCTGTCCTGGCCCCCACTCCTTTTTTTCCTTCCTCACCTCAGCCCGGAGAGAAATTCCAGTGGAAGTTATGGGTGACACATCGTCTTCTTTACAGGTGGCAGCCTGGCAACTCCTGCAGAAATTCCAGCAGAGCCCCACTCACACCGGGCCACCCACAAAGCCGTGGACCCTCACACCCTCCCTCCAGCACAGCCCCGAGACTGCTGACGGGGCAGAGAATATGGAGTCAGGCACAGCTGCAGGGGCTATTGCTGCCTGGAGTGCTGTTTATATTGACCTCAACACAGGCACACCTGGGGAGGGCTTGCCGGCAGGGTCAGGCTGCCCAGGTCAGCTAATCCTCAGCCCTCAGGGAATCACATTGCAGAAAATGGACCTCGCTAAGACAGAATATTCGCCAAGGAAAAAAAGGACACAATGCCATTTGCAGCCCCGTAGATGAGTCGAGAGGTAATCACGTGACTTGTAGTAAGTCAGAAAGTGAAAGACACATATCGTATCATATCACTTATAGGTGTTACCTAAAAATGGATACCAGGGCAGATATTTCCACGGAGAAGGGCAATCACAGATTCATTAAACACACTTATGGTTCACCAATGGAAAGGTGTGAGGATTGGATTCATTACGATATTGGGGTTAACAGACATATACAAACACAGGTGAAATATATAATCACCAAAGACCTACGGAATACCAAGGGAAGACTACTCAACATTCTGTCATAACGTACATGGGAAAAGGATCCCAGGAAGAACAGACATATGTATATGTGTAAAAGAAACACATCTTGCACACCTACAAAATGCCAAACGTTGTAATCAAACTTGCTGTAATAAAAAATTAAAAATTAAATTAAAAACACGAACAAGAAGTAGTGAGACAAACTTGAGGGGCTTTCTCCTGGCACATTCCGTTTTAAATTGCAATCTAGAACGCGACTTCCATTGAGGCTCTGCTGCCCTAGTAACCAGATTTGGTAAGGGAGAACTGCTGCCACCATGTGGCCGTTTCACACAACTGCAGCTTTAATCCCAGCCCTAATGGTCAGTGGATATTCAAAATCATTACAGGCCTGTAAATGACACCTGCCCTGAAAACAATTCCTGGGGTCATATATCGACCAAAAAATTCAAAAGACGTCCATATTTCAAAACGACAATTTCAAGAGGCACATTTCACGAACATTAGTGTTCTGCTTCTTTTGCTTTCTTTCTTTCTTTGTTAAAAAAAAAGGGCATGGAAAAAGGCAACCCTCAGATGGGCGAAAACGTTCGCAAACGAATCAATGGACACAGGTTCAATCGCCAATATATATAAACAGCTCATGAAGCTTAATATTAATAAAACAAACAACCCAATACAAAAATGGGCAGAAGATCTAAAGAGACGTTTCTTCAAAGAAGACACAGAGATGGCCAAGACGCTCATGAAAAGCTGCTCAACATCACTAATTATTAGAGAAATGCAAATCAAAACTACAATGAGGTAAGACCTCACACCTGTTAGAATCGGCATCATCCGAAAATCTAGAAACAACAAATTCTGGGGAGGGTGTGGACAAAAGGAACCCCCTTCCACTATTGGTGGGAATGTAAATGGATACAGTCACTATGGAGAAGAGTATGGAGGTTCCTTTAAAAAACTAAAAGGAGAATTACCATAGGATCCAGCAATCCCACTTCTGGGCATATACCCAGAGAAAACCATAAATCACAAAGACACATTCACCACAATGTTCATTGCAGCACTATTTACAATAGCCAGGTAATGGAAGCAACCTAAATGCCCACAGACAGGCGAATGGCTAAAGATGTGGTACATATATAAAATGGAATATTACTCAGCCATAAAAAGGAATGAAACTGGGTCATTTGTAGAGAAGTGGATGGATCTAGAGACTGTCATACGGAATGAAGTAAGTCAGAAAGAGAAAAACAAATATTGTATATTAATGCCTATATGTGGAACCTAGAAAAATGGTACAGATGAACTGGTTTGCAGGGCAGAAATAGAGACACAGAGGTAGAGAACAAACGTATGGACACCAAGTGGGGGAAGCCATGGGGTGGTGGTGGTGGGATGAGTTGGGAGATTGGGATTGACCTGTATACATGTATATGCATAAAATAGATAACTAATAATAACCTGCTGTATAAAATAAATAAATAAACTTAAATTTCAAAATTTTTAAAAATAAAATTTAAAAATAAAACAGAAAAATGTTCTTCCATTCACACAGATGTATTTATATGAATGAATTTTTTCCATGCTTATATCTATAAATACATAAAAGAAGAACAGAATGTAACTGGGACCGAAAAAGAAAAAAAATACCTGAACCTAACAGTTATAGAGAGGAAAACCCTACCAAGGCACTTGCTCCAGTGGTAAACAATTCTGAAATTGGTCAGAGGTGGGGAATCATCTCCCATACTGCCAGCAGCCCCGCGCCCCCACGCAAGGAGCGTCCTCATTGCAATCCTGGGGGACCGTGCCAAGGACTCTGTGAGTAAACGTGATCTGAGCCCCAGGCCAGCTGCTGCTGGACTGTTCCCACCCTTCCCAGGTAAAACACCTGAACATGTACAAGGGCTTGAAAGCCTAGAGGAAGGTCTTCGGAGCCACACCAGCGACAGCACGCAGGCCAACTTGGTGCCTGCAGGCCAGCCAGGATGGTCCTGGCCCCGGGCGCTCTTCTGGAAGCTTTCCATTTCCCTGCCTGAGATACCCCTCCTGTCCTGGCCCCCACTCCTTTTTTTCCTTCCTCACCTCAGCCCGGAGAGAAATTCCAGTGGAAGTTATGGGTGACACATCGTCTTCTTTACAGGTGGCAGCCTGGCAACTCCTGCAGAAAGTCCAGCAGAGCCCCACTCACACCGGGCCACCCACAAAGCCGTGGACCCTCACACCCTCCCTCCAGCACAGCCCCGAGACTGCTGACGGGGCAGAGAATATGGAGTCAGGCACAGCTGCAGGGGCTATTGCTGCCTGGAGTGCTGTTTATATTGACCTCAAAACAGGCACACCTGGGGAGGGCTTGCTGGCAGGGTCAGGCTGCCCAGGTCAGCTAATCCTCAGCCCTCAGGGAATCACATTGCAGAAAATGGACCTCGCTAAGACAGAATATTCGCCAAGGAAAAAAAGGACACAATGCCATTTGCAGCACCGTAGATGAGTCGAGAGGTAATCACGTGACTTGTAGTAAGTCAGAAAGTGAAAGACACATATAGTATCATATCACTTATAGGTGTTACCTAAAAATGGATACCAGGGCAGATATTTCCACGGAGAAGGGCAATCACAGATTCATTAAACACACTTATGGTTCACCAATGGAAAGGTGTGAGGATTGGATTCATTACGATATTGGGGTTAACAGACATATACAAACACAGGTGAAATATATAATCACCAAAGACCTACGGAATACCAAGGGAAGACTACTCAACATTCTGTCATAACGTACATGTGAAAAGGATCCCAGGAAGAACAGACATATGTATATGTGTAAAAGAAACACATCTTGCACACCTACAAAAGGCCAAATGTTGTAATCAAACTTGCTGTAATAAAAAATAAAAAATTAAATTAAAAACACGAACAAGAAGTAGTGAGACAAACTTGAGGGGCTTTCTCCTGGCACATTCCTTTCTAAATTCCAATCTAGAACGGGACTTCCATTGAGGCTCTGCTGCCCTAGTAACCAGATTTGGTAAGGGAGAACTGCTGCCACCATGTGGCCGTTTCACACAACTGCAGCCTTAATCCCAGCACTAATGGTCAGTGGATATTCAAAATTATTACAGGCCTGTAAATGACACCTGCCCTGAAAACAATTCCTGGGGTCATATATCGACCAAAAAATTCAAAAGACGTCCATTTTTCAAAACGACAATTTCAAGAGGCATATTTCACGAACATTAGTGTTCTGCTTCTTTTGCTTTCTTTCTTTCTTTGTTAAAAAAAAGGGAATGGAAAAAGGCAACCCTCAGATGGGCGAAAACGTTCGCAAACGAATCAATGGACACAGGTTCAATCGCCAATATATATAAACAGCTCATGCATCTTAATATTAATAAAACAAACAACCCAATACAAAAATGGGCAGAAGATCTAAATAGACGTTTCTTCAAAGAAGACACTGAGATGGCCAAGACGCTCATGAAAAGCTGCTCAACATCACTAATTATTAGAGAAATGCAAGTCAAAACTGCAATGAGGTAAGACCTCACACCTGTTAGAATCGGCATCATCCGAAAATCTACAAACAATAAATTCTGGGGAGGGTGTGGACAAAAGGAACCCCCTTCCACTATTGGTGGGAATGTAAATTGATACAGTCACTATGGAGAAGAGTATGGAGGTTCCTTTAAAAAACTAAAAGGAGAATTACCATAGGATCCAGCAATCCCACTTCTGGGCATATACCCAGAGAAAACCATAAATCACAAAGACACATTCACCACAATGTTCATTGCAGCACTATTTACAATAGCCAGGTAATGGAAGCAACCTAAATGCCCACAGACAGGCGAATGGCTAAAGATGTGGTACATATATAAAATGGAATATAACTCAGCCATAAAAAGGAATGAAACTGGGTCATTTGTAGAGAAGTCGATGGATCTAGAGACTGCCATACGGAATGAAGTAACTCAGAAAGAGAAAAACAAATATTGTATATTAATGCCTCTATGTGGAACCTAGGAAAATGGCACAGATGAACTGGTTTGCAGGGCAGAAATAGAGACACAGAGGTAGAGAACAAACGTATGGACACCAAGTGGGGGAAGCCATGGGGTGGTGGTGGTGGGATGAGTTGGGAGATTGGGATTGACCTGTGTACATGTATATGCATAAAATAGATAACTAATAATAACCTGCTGTATAAAATAAATAAATAAACTTAAATTTCAAAATTTTTAAAAATAAATTTTAAAAATAAAACAGAAAAAAGTACTTCCATTCACACAGATGTATTTATATGAATGAATTATTTCCATGCTTATATCTATAAATACATAAAAGAAGAACAGAATGTAACTGCAACCGAAAAAGAAAAAAAAATACCAGAACCTAACAGTTTTAGAGAGGAAAACCCTACCAAGGCACTTGCTCCAGTGCTAAACAATTCTGAAATTGGTCAGAGGTGGGGAATCATCTCCCATACTGCCAGCAGCCCCGCCCCCACACGCAAGGAGCGTCCTCATCGCAATCCTGGGGGACCGTGCCTAGGACTCTGTGAGTAAACGTGATCTGAGCCCCAGGCCAGCTGCTGCTGAACTGTTCCCACCCTTCCCAGGTAAAACACCTGAATATGTACAAGGGCTTGAAAGCCTAGAAGAAGGGCCGTGGAGCCACACCAGCGACAGCACGCAGGCCAAATTGGTGCCTGCAGGCCAGCCAGGATGGTCCTGGACCCGGACGCTCTTCTGGAAGCTTTCCATTTCCCTGCCTGAGATACCCCTCCTGTCCCGGCCCCCACTCCTTTTTTTCCTTCCTCACTTCAGCCCGGAGAGAAATTCCAGTGGAAGTTATGGGTGACACATCGTCTTCTTTACAGGTGGCAGCCTGGCAACTCCTGCAGAAAGTCCAGCAGAGCCTCACTCACACCGGGCCACCCACAAAGCCGTGGACCCTCACACCCTCCCTCCAGCACAGCCCCGAGACTGCTGACAGGGCAGAGAATATGGAGTCAGGCACAGCTGCAGGGGCTATTGCTGCCTGGAGTGCTGTTTATATTGACCTCAACACAGGCACACCTGGGGAGGGCTTGCCGGCAGGGTCAGGCTGCCCAGGTCAGCTAATCCTCAGCCCTCAGGGAATCACATTGCAGAAAATGGACCTCGCTAAGACAGAATATTCGCCAAGGAAAAAAAGGACACAATGCCATTTGCAGCCCCGTAGATGAGTCGAGAGGTAATCACGTGACTTGTAGTAAGTCAGAAAGTGAAAGACACATATCGTATCATATCACTTATAGGTGTTACCTAAAAATGGATACCATGGCAGATATTTCCACGGAGAAGGGCAATCACAGATTCATTAAACACACTTATGGTTCACCAATGGAAAGGTGTGAGGATTGGATTCATTACGATATTGGGGTTAACAGACATATACAAACACAGGTGAAATATATAATCACCAAAGACCTACGGAATACCAAGGGAAGACTACTCAAAATTCTGTCATAACGTACATGGGAAAAGGATCCCAGGAAGAACAGACATATGTATATGTGTAAAAGAAACACATCTTGCACACCTACAAAATGCCAAACGTTGTAATCAAACTTGCTGTAATAAAAAATTAAAAACTAAATTAAAAACACGAACAAGAAGTAGTGAGACAAACTTGAGGGGCTTTCTCCTGGCACATTCCGTTTTAAATTGCAATCTAGAACGCGACTTCCATTGAGGCTCTGCTGCCCTAGTAACCAGATTTGGTAAGGGAGAACTGCTGCCACCATGTGGCCGTTTCACACAACTGCAGCTTTAATCCCAGCCCTAATGGTCAGTGGATATTCAAAATCATTACAGGCCTGTAAATGACACCTGCCCTGAAAACAATTCCTGGGGTCATATATCGACCAAAAAATTCAAAAGACGTCCATATTTCAAAACGACAATTTCAAGAGGCACATTTCAGGAACATTAGTGTTCTGCTTCTTTTGCTTTCTTTCTTTCTTTGTTAAAAAAAAAGGGAATGGAAAAAGGCAACCCTCAGATGGGCGAAAACGTTCGCAAACGAATCAATGGACACAGGTTCAATCGCCAATATATATAAACAGCTCATGAAGCTTAATATTAATAAAACAAACAACCCAATACAAAAATGGGCAGAAGATCTAAAGAGACGTTTCTTCAAAGAAGACACAGAGATGGCCAAGACGCTCATGAAAAGCTGCTCAACATCACTAATTATTAGAGAAATGCAAATCAAAACTACAATGAGGTAAGACCTCACACCTGTTAGAATCGGCATCATCCGAAAATCTAGAAACAACAAATTCTGGGGAGGGTGTGGACAAAAGGAACCCCCTTCCACTATTGGTGGGAATGTAAATGGATACAGTCACTATGGAGAAGAGTATGGAGGTTCCTTTAAAAAACTAAAAGGAGAATTACCATAGGATCCAGCAATCCCACTTCTGGGCATATACCCAGAGAAAACCATAAATCACAAAGACACATTCACCACAATGTTCATTGCAGCACTATTTACAATAGCCAGGTAATGGAAGCAACCTAAATGCCCACAGACAGGCGAATGGCTAAAGATGTGGTACATATATAAAATGGAATATTACTCAGCCATAAAAAGGAATGAAACTGGGTCATTTGTAGAGAAGTGGATGGATCTAGAGACTGTCATACGGAATGAAGTAAGTCAGAAAGAGAAAAACAAATATTGTATATTAATGCCTATATGTGGAACCTAGAAAAATGGTACAGATGAACTGGTTTGCAGGGCAGAAATAGAGACACAGAGGTAGAGAACAAACGTATGGACACCAAGTGGGGGAAGCCATGGGGTGGTGGTGGTGGGATGAGTTGGGAGATTGGGATTGACCTGTATACATGTATATGCATAAAATAGATAACTAATAATAACCTGCTGTATAAAATAAATAAATAAACTTAAATTTCAAAATTTTTAAAAATAAAATTTAAAAATAAAACAGAAAAATGTTCTTCCATTCACACAGATGTATTTATATGAATGAATTTTTTCCATGCTTATATCTATAAATACATAAAAGAAGAACAGAATGTAACTGGGACCGAAAAAGAAAAAAAATACCTGAACCTAACAGTTATAGAGAGGAAAACCCTACCAAGGCACTTGCTCCAGTGGTAAACAATTCTGAAATTGGTCAGAGGTGGGGAATCATCTCCCATACTGCCAGCAGCCCCGCGCCCCCACGCAAGGAGCGTCCTCATTGCAATCCTGGGGGACCGTGCCAAGGACTCTGTGAGTAAACGTGATCTGAGCCCCAGGCCAGCTGCTGCTGGACTGTTCCCACCCTTCCCAGGTAAAACACCTGAACATGTACAAGGGCTTGAAAGCCTAGAGGAAGGTCTTCGGAGCCACACCAGCGACAGCACGCAGGCCAACTTGGTGCCTGCAGGCCAGCCAGGATGGTCCTGGCCCCGGGCGCTCTTCTGGAAGCTTTCCATTTCCCTGCCTGAGATACCCCTCCTGTCCTGGCCCCCACTCCTTTTTTTCCTTCCTCACCTCAGCCCGGAGAGAAATTCCAGTGGAAGTTATGGGTGACACATCGTCTTCTTTACAGGTGGCAGCCTGGCAACTCCTGCAGAAAGTCCAGCAGAGCCCCACTCACACCGGGCCACCCACAAAGCCGTGGACCCTCACACCCTCCCTCCAGCACAGCCCCGAGACTGCTGACGGGGCAGAGAATATGGAGTCAGGCACAGCTGCAGGGGCTATTGCTGCCTGGAGTGCTGTTTATATTGACCTCAAAACAGGCACACCTGGGGAGGGCTTGCTGGCAGGGTCAGGCTGCCCAGGTCAGCTAATCCTCAGCCCTCAGGGAATCACATTGCAGAAAATGGACCTCGCTAAGACAGAATATTCGCCAAGGAAAAAAAGGACACAATGCCATTTGCAGCACCGTAGATGAGTCGAGAGGTAATCACGTGACTTGTAGTAAGTCAGAAAGTGAAAGACACATATAGTATCATATCACTTATAGGTGTTACCTAAAAATGGATACCAGGGCAGATATTTCCACGGAGAAGGGCAATCACAGATTCATTAAACACACTTATGGTTCACCAATGGAAAGGTGTGAGGATTGGATTCATTACGATATTGGGGTTAACAGACATATACAAACACAGGTGAAATATATAATCACCAAAGACCTACGGAATACCAAGGGAAGACTACTCAACATTCTGTCATAACGTACATGTGAAAAGGATCCCAGGAAGAACAGACATATGTATATGTGTAAAAGAAACACATCTTGCACACCTACAAAAGGCCAAATGTTGTAATCAAACTTGCTGTAATAAAAAATAAAAAATTAAATTAAAAACACGAACAAGAAGTAGTGAGACAAACTTGAGGGGCTTTCTCCTGGCACATTCCTTTCTAAATTCCAATCTAGAACGGGACTTCCATTGAGGCTCTGCTGCCCTAGTAACCAGATTTGGTAAGGGAGAACTGCTGCCACCATGTGGCCGTTTCACACAACTGCAGCCTTAATCCCAGCACTAATGGTCAGTGGATATTCAAAATTATTACAGGCCTGTAAATGACACCTGCCCTGAAAACAATTCCTGGGGTCATATATCGACCAAAAAATTCAAAAGACGTCCATTTTTCAAAACGACAATTTCAAGAGGCATATTTCACGAACATTAGTGTTCTGCTTCTTTTGCTTTCTTTCTTTCTTTGTTAAAAAAAAGGGAATGGAAAAAGGCAACCCTCAGATGGGCGAAAACGTTCGCAAACGAATCAATGGACACAGGTTCAATCGCCAATATATATAAACAGCTCATGCATCTTAATATTAATAAAACAAACAACCCAATACAAAAATGGGCAGAAGATCTAAATAGACGTTTCTTCAAAGAAGACACTGAGATGGCCAAGACGCTCATGAAAAGCTGCTCAACATCACTAATTATTAGAGAAATGCAAGTCAAAACTGCAATGAGGTAAGACCTCACACCTGTTAGAATCGGCATCATCCGAAAATCTACAAACAATAAATTCTGGGGAGGGTGTGGACAAAAGGAACCCCCTTCCACTATTGGTGGGAATGTAAATTGATACAGTCACTATGGAGAAGAGTATGGAGGTTCCTTTAAAAAACTAAAAGGAGAATTACCATAGGATCCAGCAATCCCACTTCTGGGCATATACCCAGAGAAAACCATAAATCACAAAGACACATTCACCACAATGTTCATTGCAGCACTATTTACAATAGCCAGGTAATGGAAGCAACCTAAATGCCCACAGACAGGCGAATGGCTAAAGATGTGGTACATATATAAAATGGAATATAACTCAGCCATAAAAAGGAATGAAACTGGGTCATTTGTAGAGAAGTCGATGGATCTAGAGACTGCCATACGGAATGAAGTAACTCAGAAAGAGAAAAACAAATATTGTATATTAATGCCTCTATGTGGAACCTAGGAAAATGGCACAGATGAACTGGTTTGCAGGGCAGAAATAGAGACACAGAGGTAGAGAACAAACGTATGGACACCAAGTGGGGGAAGCCATGGGGTGGTGGTGGTGGGATGAGTTGGGAGATTGGGATTGACCTGTGTACATGTATATGCATAAAATAGATAACTAATAATAACCTGCTGTATAAAATAAATAAATAAACTTAAATTTCAAAATTTTTAAAAATAAATTTTAAAAATAAAACAGAAAAAAGTACTTCCATTCACACAGATGTATTTATATGAATGAATTATTTCCATGCTTATATCTATAAATACATAAAAGAAGAACAGAATGTAACTGCAACCGAAAAAGAAAAAAAAATACCAGAACCTAACAGTTTTAGAGAGGAAAACCCTACCAAGGCACTTGCTCCAGTGCTAAACAATTCTGAAATTGGTCAGAGGTGGGGAATCATCTCCCATACTGCCAGCAGCCCCGCCCCCACACGCAAGGAGCGTCCTCATCGCAATCCTGGGGGACCGTGCCTAGGACTCTGTGAGTAAACGTGATCTGAGCCCCAGGCCAGCTGCTGCTGAACTGTTCCCACCCTTCCCAGGTAAAACACCTGAATATGTACAAGGGCTTGAAAGCCTAGAAGAAGGGCCGTGGAGCCACACCAGCGACAGCACGCAGGCCAAATTGGTGCCTGCAGGCCAGCCAGGATGGTCCTGGACCCGGACGCTCTTCTGGAAGCTTTCCATTTCCCTGCCTGAGATACCCCTCCTGTCCCGGCCCCCACTCCTTTTTTTCCTTCCTCACTTCAGCCCGGAGAGAAATTCCAGTGGAAGTTATGGGTGACACATCGTCTTCTTTACAGGTGGCAGCCTGGCAACTCCTGCAGAAAGTCCAGCAGAGCCTCACTCACACCGGGCCACCCACAAAGCCGTGGACCCTCACACCCTCCCTCCAGCACAGCCCCGAGACTGCTGACAGGGCAGAGAATATGGAGTCAGGCACAGCTGCAGGGGCTATTGCTGCCTGGAGTGCTGTTTATATTGACCTCAACACAGGCACACCTGGGGAGGGCTTGCCGGCAGGGTCAGGCTGCCCAGGTCAGCTAATCCTCAGCCCTCAGGGAATCACATTGCAGAAAATGGACCTCGCTAAGACAGAATATTCGCCAAGGAAAAAAAGGACACAATGCCATTTGCAGCCCCGTAGATGAGTCGAGAGGTAATCACGTGACTTGTAGTAAGTCAGAAAGTGAAAGACACATATCGTATCATATCACTTATAGGTGTTACCTAAAAATGGATACCATGGCAGATATTTCCACGGAGAAGGGCAATCACAGATTCATTAAACACACTTATGGTTCACCAATGGAAAGGTGTGAGGATTGGATTCATTACGATATTGGGGTTAACAGACATATACAAACACAGGTGAAATATATAATCACCAAAGACCTACGGAATACCAAGGGAAGACTACTCAAAATTCTGTCATAACGTACATGGGAAAAGGATCCCAGGAAGAACAGACATATGTATATGTGTAAAAGAAACACATCTTGCACACCTACAAAATGCCAAACGTTGTAATCAAACTTGCTGTAATAAAAAATTAAAAACTAAATTAAAAACACGAACAAGAAGTAGTGAGACAAACTTGAGGGGCTTTCTCCTGGCACATTCCGTTTTAAATTGCAATCTAGAACGCGACTTCCATTGAGGCTCTGCTGCCCTAGTAACCAGATTTGGTAAGGGAGAACTGCTGCCACCATGTGGCCGTTTCACACAACTGCAGCTTTAATCCCAGCCCTAATGGTCAGTGGATATTCAAAATCATTACAGGCCTGTAAATGACACCTGCCCTGAAAACAATTCCTGGGGTCATATATCGACCAAAAAATTCAAAAGACGTCCATATTTCAAAACGACAATTTCAAGAGGCACATTTCAGGAACATTAGTGTTCTGCTTCTTTTGCTTTCTTTCTTTCTTTGTTAAAAAAAAAGGGAATGGAAAAAGGCAACCCTCAGATGGGCGAAAACGTTCGCAAACGAATCAATGGACACAGGTTCAATCGCCAATATATATAAACAGCTCATGAAGCTTAATATTAATAAAACAAACAACCCAATACAAAAATGGGCAGAAGATCTAAAGAGACGTTTCTTCAAAGAAGACACAGAGATGGCCAAGACGCTCATGAAAAGCTGCTCAACATCACTATTTATTAGAGAAATGCAAATCAAAACTACAATGAGGTAAGACCTCACACCTGTTAGAATTGGCATCATCCGAAAATCTAGAAACAACAAATTCTGGGGAGGGTGTGGACAAAAGGAACCCCCTTCCACTATTGGTGGGAATGTAAATTGATACAGTCACTATGGAGAAGAGTATGGAGGTTCCTTTAAAAAACTAAAAGGAGAATTACCATAGGATCCAGCAATCCCACTTCTGGGCATATACCCAGAGAAAACCATAAATCACAAAGACACATTCACCACAATGTTCATTGCAGCACTATTTACAATAGCCAGGTAATGGAAGCAACCTAAATGCCCACAGACAGGCGAATGGCTAAAGATGTGGTACATATATAAAATGGAATATTACTCAGCCATAAAAAGGAATGAAACTGGGTCATTTGTAGAGAAGTCGATGGATCTAGAGACTGTCATACGGAATGAAGTAAGTCAGAAAGAGAAAAACAAATATTGTATATTAATGCCTATATGTGGAACCTAGAAAAATGGTACAGATGAACTGGTTTGCAGGGCAGAAATAGAGACACAGAGGTAGAGAACAAACGTATGGACACCAAGTGGGGGAAGCCATGGGGTGGTGGTGGTGGGATGAGTTGGGAGATTGGGATTGACCTGTATACATGTATATGCATAAAATAGATAACTAATAATAACCTGCTGTATAAAATAAATAAATAAACTTAAATTTCAAAATTTTTAAAAATAAAATTTAAAAATAAAACAGAAAAATGTTCTTCCATTCACACAGATGTATTTATATGAATGAATTATTTCCATGCTTATATCTATAAATACATAAAAGAAGAACAGAATGTAACTGCAACCGAAAAAGAAAAAAAATACCTGAACCTAACAGTTATAGAGAGGAAAACCCTACCAAGGCACTTGCTCCAGTGGTAAACAATTCTGAAATTGGTCAGAGGTGGGGAATCATCTCCCATACTGCCAGCAGCCCCGCCCCCCCACGCAAGGAGCGTCCTCATTGCAATCCTGGGGGACCGTGCCGAGGACTCTGTGAGTAAACGTGATCTGAGCCCCAGGCCAGCTGCTGCTGAACTGTTCCCACCCTTCCCAGGTAAAACACCTGAACATGTACAAGGGCTTGAAAGCCTAGAGGAAGGTCTGTGGAGCCACACCAGCGACAGCACGCAGGCCAACTTGGTGCCTGCAGGCCAGCCAGGATGGTCCTGGCCCTGGGCGCTCTTCTGGAAGCTTTCCATTTCCCTGCCTGAGATACCCCTCCTGTCCTGGCCCCCACTCCTTTTTTTCCTTCCTCACCTCAGCCCGGAGAGAAATTCCAGTGGAAGTTATGGGTGACATATCGTCTTCTTTACAGGTGGCAGCCTGGCAACTCCTGCAGAAAGTCCAGCAGAGCCCCACTCACACCGGGCCACCCACAAAGCCGTGGACCCTCACACCCTCCCTCCAGCACAGCCCCGAGACTGCTGACGGGGCAGAGAATATGGAGTCAGGCACAGCTGCAGGGGCTATTGCTGCCTGGAGTGCTGTTTATATTGACCTCAACACAGGCACACCTGGGGAGGGCTTGCCGGCAGGGTCAGGCTGCCCAGGTCAGCTAATCCTCAGCCCTCAGGGAATCACATTGCAGAAAATGGACCTCGCTAAGACAGAATATTCGCCAAGGAAAAAAAGGACACAATGCCATTTGCAGCCCCGTAGATGAGTCGAGAGGTAATCACGTGACTTGTAGTAAGTCAGAAAGTGAAAGACACATATCGTATCATATCACTTATAGGTGTTACCTAAAAATGGATACCAGGGCAGATATTTCCACGGAGAAGGGCAATCACAGATTCATTAAACACACTTATGGTTCACCAATGGAAAGGTGTGAGGATTGGATTCATTACGATATTGGGGTTAACAGACATATACAAACACAGGTGAAATATATAATCACCAAAGACCTACGGAATACCAAGGGAAGACTACTCAACATTCTGTCATAACGTACATGGGAAAAGGATCCCAGGAAGAACAGACATATGTATATGTGTAAAAGAAACACATCTTGCACACCTACATCAAGCCAAACGTTGTAATCAAACTTGCTGTAATAAAAAATAAAAAAATTAAATTAAAAACACGAACAAGAAGTAGTGAGACAAACTTGAGGGGCTTTCTCCTGGCACATTCCGTTTTAAATTGCAATCTAGAACGCGACTTCCATTGAGGCTCTGCTGCCCTAGTAACCAGATTTGGTAAGGGAGAACTGCTGCCACCATGTGGCCGTTTCACACAACTGCAGCTTTAATCCCAGCCCTAATGGTCAGTGGATGTTCAAAATCATTACAGGCCTGTAAATGACACCTGCCCTGAAAACAATTCCTGGGGTCATATATCGACCAAAAAATTCAAAAGACGTCCATATTTCAAAACGACAATTTCAAGAGGCACATTTCACGAACATTAGTGTTCTGCTTCTTTTGCTTTCTTTCTTTCTTTGTTAAAAAAAAAGGGAATGGAAAAAGGCAACCCTCAGATGGGCGAAAACGTTCGCAAACGAATCAATGGACACAGGTTCAATCGCCAATATATATAAACAGCTCATGAAGCTTAATATTAATAAAACAAACAACCCAATACAAAAATGGGCAGAAGATCTAAAGAGACGTTTCTTCAAAGAAGACACAGAGATGGCCAAGACGCTCATGAAAAGCTGCTCAACATCACTAATTATTAGAGAAATGCAAATCAAAACTACAATGAGGTAAGACCTCACACCTGTTAGAATCGGCATCATCCGAAAATCTAGAAACAACAAATTCTGGGGAGGGTGTGGACAAAAGGAACCCCCTTCCACTATTGGTGGGAATGTAAATGGATACAGTCACTATGGAGAAGAGTATGGAGGTTCCTTTAAAAAACTAAAAGGAGAATTACCATAGGATCCAGCAATCCCACTTCTGGGCATATACCCAGAGAAAACCATAAATCACAAAGACACATTCACCACAATGTTCATTGCAGCACTATTTACAATAGCCAGGTAATGGAAGCAACCTAAATGCCCACAGACAGGCGAATGGATAAAGATGTGGTACATATATAAAATGGAATATTACTCAGCCATAAAAAGGAATGAAACTGGGTCATTTGTAGAGAAGTGGATGGATCTAGAGACTGTCATACGGAATGAAGTAAGTCAGAAAGAGAAAAACAAATATTGTATATTAATGCCTATATGTGGAACCTAGAAAAATGGTACAGATGAACTGGTTTGCAGGGCAGAAATAGAGACACAGAGGTAGAGAACAAACGTATGGACACCAAGTGGGGGAAGCCATGGGGTGGTGGTGGTGGGATGAGTTGGGAGATTGGGATTGACCTGTATACATGTATATGCATAAAATAGATAACTAATAATAACCTGCTGTATAAAATAAATAAACTTAAATTTCAAAATTTTTAAAAATAAAATTTAAAAATAAAACAGAAAAATGTTCTTCCATTCACACAGATGTATTTATATGAATGAATTATTTCCATGCTTATATCTATAAATACATAAAAGAAGAACAGAATGTAACTGCAACCGAAAAAGAAAAAAAATACCTGAACCTAACAGTTATAGAGAGGAAAACCCTACCAAGGCACTTGCTCCAGTGGTAAACAATTCTGAAATTGGTCAGAGGTGGGGAATCATCTCCCATACTGCCAGCAGCCCCGCCCCCCCACGCAAGGAGCGTCCTCATTGCAATCCTGGGGGACCGTGCCGAGGACTCTGTGAGTAAACGTGATCTGAGCCCCAGGCCAGCTGCTGCTGAACTGTTCCCACCCTTCCCAGGTAAAACACCTGAACATGTACAAGGGCTTGAAAGCCTAGAGGAAGGTCTGTGGAGCCACACCAGCGACAGCACGCAGGCCAACTTGGTGCCTGCAGGCCAGCCAGGATGGTCCTGGCCCTGGGCGCTCTTCTGGAAGCTTTCCATTTCCCTGCCTGAGATACCCCTCCTGTCCTGGCCCCCACTCCTTTTTTTCCTTCCTCACCTCAGCCCGGAGAGAAATTCCAGTGGAAGTTATGGGTGACATATCGTCTTCTTTACAGGTGGCAGCCTGGCAACTCCTGCAGAAAGTCCAGCAGAGCCCCACTCACACCGGGCCACCCACAAAGCCGTGGACCCTCACACCCTCCCTCCAGCACAGCCCCGAGACTGCTGACGGGGCAGAGAATATGTAGTCAGGCACAGCTGCAGGGGCTATTGCTGCCTGGAGTGCTGTTTATATTGACCTCAACACAGGCACACCTGGGGAGGGCTTGCCGGCAGGGTCAGGCTGCCCAGGTCAGCTAATCCTCAGCCCTCAGGGAATCACATTGCAGAAAATGGACCTCGCTAAGACAGAATATTCGCCAAGGAAAAAAAGGACACAATGCCATTTGCAGCCCCGTAGATGAGTCGAGAGGTAATCACGTGACTTGTAGTAAGTCAGAAAGTGAAAGACACATATCGTATCATATCACTTATAGGTGTTACCTAAAAATGGATACCAGGGCAGATATTTCCACGGAGAACGGCAATCACAGATTCATTAAACACACTTATGGTTCACCAATGGAAAGGTGTGAGGATTAGATTCATTACGATATTGGGGTTAACAGACATATACAAACACAGGTGAAATATATAATCACCAAAGACCTACGGAATACCAAGGGAAGACTACTCAACATTCTGTCATAACGTACATGGGAAAAGGATCCCAGGAAGAACAGACATATGTATATGTGTAAAAGAAACACATCTTGCACACCTACATCAAGCCAAACGTTGTAATCAAACTTGCTGTAATAAAAAATAAAAAAATTAAATTAAAAACACGAACAAGAAGTAGTGAGACAAACTTGAGGGGCTTTCTCCTGGCACATTCCTTTCTAAATTCCAATCTAGAATGGGACTTCCATTGAGGCTCTGCTGCCCTAGTAACCAGATTTGGTAAGGGAGAACTGCTGCCACCATGTGGCCGTTTCACACAACTGCAGCCTTAATCCCAGCCCTAATGGTCAGTGGATATTCAAAATCATTACAGGCCTGTAAATGACACCTGCCCTGAAAACAATTCCTGGGGTCATATATCGACCAAAAAATTCAAAAGGCGTCCATATTTCAAAACGACAATTTCAAGAGGCATATTTCACGAACATTAGTGTTCTGCTTCTTTTGCTTTCTTTCTTTCTTTGTTAAAAAAAAGGGAATGGAAAAAGGCAACCCTCAGATGGGCGAAAACGTTCGCAAACGAATCAATGGACACAGGTTCAATCGCCAATATATATAAACAGCTCATGCATCTTAATATTAATAAAACAAACAACCCAATACAAAAATGGGCAGAAGATCTAAATAGACGTTTCTTCAAAGAAGACACAGAGATGGCCAAGACGCTCATGAAAAGCTGCTCAACATCACTAATTATTAGAGAAATGCAAAACAAAACTACAATGAGGTAAGACCTCACACCTGTTAGAATCGGCATCATCCGAAAATCTAGAAACAACAAATTCTGGGGAGGGTGTGGACAAAAGGAACCCCCTTCCACTCTTGGTGGGAATGTAAATTGATACAATCACTATGGAGAAGAGTATGGAGGTTCCTTTAAAAAACTAAACGGAGAATTACCATAGGATCCAGCAATCCCACTTCTGGGCATATACCCAGAGAAAACCATAAATCACAAAGACACATTCACCACAATGTTCATTGCAGCACTATTTACAATAGCCAGGTAATGGAAGCAACCTAAATGCCCACAGACAGGCGAATGGATAAAGATGTGGTACATATATAAAATGGAACATTACTCAGCCATAAAAAGGAATGAAACTGGGTCATTTGTAGAGAAGTCGATGGATCTAGAGACTGTCATACGGAATGAAGTAAGTCAGAAAGAGAAAAACAAATATTGTATATTAGTGCCTATATGTGGAACCTAGAAAAATGGTACAGATGAACTGGTTAGCAGGGCAGAAATAGAGACACAGAGGTAGAGAACAAACGTAGGGACACCAAGTGGGGGAAGCCATGGGGTGGTGGTGGTGGGATGAGTTGGGAGATTGGGATTGACCTGTATACATGTATATGCATAAAATAGATAACTAATAATAACCTGCTGTATAAAATAAATAAATAAACTTAAATTTCAAAATTTTTAAAAATAAAATTTAAAAATAAAACAGAAAAATGTTCTTCCATTCACACAGATGTATTTATATGAATGAATTTTTTCCATGCTTATATCTATAAATACATAAAAGAAGAACAGAATGTAACTGGGACCGAAAAAGAAAAAAAATACCTGAACCTAACAGTTATAGAGAGGAAAACCCTACCAAGGCACTTGCTCCAGTGGTAAACAATTCTGAAATTGGTCAGAGGTGGGGAATCATCTCCCATACTGCCAGCAGCCCCGCCCCCCCACGCAAGGAGCGTCCTCATTGCAATCCTGGGGGACCGTGCTGAGGACTCTGTGAGTAAACGTGATCTGAGCCCCAGGCCAGCTGCTGCTGAACTGTTCCCACCCTTCCCAGGTAAAACACCTGAACATGTACAAGGGCTTGAAAGCCTAGAGGAAGGTCTTTGGAGCCACACCAGCGACAGCACGCAGGCCAACTTGCTGCCTGCAGGCCAGCCAGGATGGTCCTGGCCCCGGGCGCTCTTCTGGAAGCTTTCCATTTCCCTGCCTGAGATACCCCTCCTGTCCTGGCCACCACTCCTTTTTTTCCTTCCTCACCTCAGCCCGGAGAGAAATTCCAGTGGAAGTTATGGGTGACACATCGTCTTCTTTACAGGTGGCAGCCTGGCAACTCCTGCAGAAAGTCCAGCAGAGCCCCACTCACACCGGGCCACCCACAAAGCCGTGGACCCTCACACCCTCCCTCCAGCACAGCCCCGAGACTGCTGACGGGGCAGAGAATATGGAGTCAGGCACAGCTGCAGGGGCTATTGCTGCCTGGAGTGCTGTTTATATTGACCTCAACACAGGCACACCTGGGGAGGGCTTGCTGGCAGGGTCAGGCTGGCAGGGTCAGGCTGCCCAGGTCAGCTAATCCTCAGCCCTCAGGGAATCACATTGCAGAAAATGGACCTCGCTAAGACAGAATATTCGCCAAGGAAAAAAAGGACACAATGCCATTTGCAGCCCCGTAGATGAGTCGAGAGGTAATCACGTGACTTGTAGTAAGTCAGAAAGTGAAAGACACATATCGTATCATATCACTTATAGGTGTTACCTAAAAATGGATACCAGGGCAGATATTTCCACGGAGAAGGGCAATCACAGATTCATTAAACACACTTATGGTTCACCAATGGAAAGGTGTGAGGATTGGATTCATTACGATATTGGGGTTAACAGACATATACAAACACAGGTGAAATATATAATCACCAAAGACCTACGGAATACCAAGGGAAGACTACTCAACATTCTGTCATAACGTACATGGGAAAAGGATCCCAGGAAGAACAGACATATGTATATGTGTAAAAGAAACACATCTTGCACACCTACAAATGGCCAAACGTTGTAATCAAACTTGCTGTAATAAAAAATAAAAAAATAAATTAAAAACACGAACAAGAAGTAGTGAGACAAACTTGAGGGGCTTTCTCCTGGCACATTCCGTTTTAAATTGCAATCTAGAACGCGACTTCCATTGAGGCTCTGCTGCCCTAGTAACCAGATTTGGTAAGGGAGAACTGCTGCCACCATGTGGCCGTTTCACACAACTGCAGCTTTAATCCCAGCCCTAATGGCCAGTGGATATTCAAAATCATTACAGGCCTGTAAATGACACCTGCCCTGAAAACAGTTCCTGGGGTCATATATCGACCAAAAAATTCAAAAGACGTCCATATTTCAAAACGACAATTTCAAGAGGCATATTTCACGAACATTAGTGTTCTGCTTCTTTTGCTTTCTTTCTTTCTTTGTTAAAAAAAAAGGGAATGGAAAAAGGCAACCCTCAGATGGGCGAAAACGTTCGCAAACGAATCAATGGACACAGGTTCAATCGCCAATATATATAAACAGCTCATGAAGCTTAATATTAATAAAACAAACAACCCAATACAAAAATGGGCAGAAGATCTAAAGAGACGTTTCTTCAAAGAAGACACAGAGATGGCCAAGACACTCATGAAAAGGTGCTCAACATCACTAATTATTAGAGAAATGCAAATCAAAACTACAATGAGGTAAGACCTCACACCTGTTAGAATCGGCATCATCCGAAAATCTAGAAACAACAAATTCTGGGGAGGGTGTGGACAAAAGGAACCCCCTTCCACTATTGGTGGGAATGTAAATTGATACAGTCACTATGGAGAAGAGTATGGAGGTTCCTTTAAAAAACTAAAAGGAGAATTACCATAGGATCCAGCAATCCCACTTCTGGGCATATACCCAGAGAAAACCATAAATCACAAAGACACATTCACCACAATGTTCATTGCAGCACTATTTACAATAGCCAGGTAATGGAAGCAACCTAAATGCCCACAGACAGGCGAATGGATAAAGATGTGGTACATATATAAAATGGAATATTACTCAGCCATAAAAAGGAATGAAACTGGGTCATTTGTAGAGAAGTGGATGGATCTAGAGACTGTCATACGGAATGAAGTAAGTCAGAAAGAGAAAAACAAATATTGTATATTAATGCCTATATGTGGAACCTAGAAAAATGGTACAGATGAACTGGTTTGCAGGGCAGAAATAGAGACACAGAGGTAGAGAACAAACGTATGGACACCAAGTGGGGGAAGCCATGGGGTGGTGGTGGTGGGATGAGTTGGGAGATTGGGATTGACCTGTATACATGTATATGCATAAAATAGATAACTAATAATAACCTGCTGTATAAAATAAATAAATAAACTTAAATTTCAAAATTTTTAAAAATAAAATTTAAAAATAAAACAGAAAAATGTTCTTCCATTCACACAGATGTATTTATATGAATGAATTATTTCCATGCTTATATCTATAAATACATAAAAGAAGAACAGAATGTAACTGCAACCGAAAAAGAAAAAAAATACCAGAACCTAACAATTATAGAGAGGAAAACCCTACCAAGGCACTTGCTCCAGTGGTAAACAATTCTGAAATTGGTCAGAGGTGGGGAATCATCTCCCATACTGCCAGCAGCCCCGCCCCCCCACGCAAGGAGCGTCCTCATTGCAATCCTGGGGGACCGTGCCGAGGACTCTGTGAGTAAACGTGATCTGAGCCCCAGGCCAGCTGCTGCTGAACTGTTCCCACCCTTCCCAGGTAAAACACCTGAACATGTACAAGGGCTTGAAAGCCTAGAGGAAGGTCTGTGGAGCCACACCAGCGACAGCACGCAGGCCAACTTGCTGCCTGCAGGCCAGCCAGGATGGTCCTGGCCCCGGGCGCTCTTCTGGAAGCTTTCCATTTCCCTGCCTGAGATACCCCTCCTGTCCTGGCCCCCACTCCTTTTTTTCCTTCCTCACCTCAGCCCGGAGAGAAATTCCAGTGGAAGTTATGGGTGACACATCGTCTTCTTTACAGGTGGCAGCCTGGCAACTCCTGCAGAAAGTCCAGCAGAGCCCCACTCACACTGGGCCACCCACAAAGCCGTGGACCCTCACACCCTCCCTCCAGCACAGCCCCGAGACTGCTGACGGGGCAGAGAGTATGGAGTCAGGCACAGCTGCAGGGGCTATTGCTGCCTGGAGTGCTGTTTATATTGACCTCAACACAGGCACACCTGGGGAGGGCTTGCCGGCAGGGTCAGGCTGCCCAGGTCAGCTAATCCTCAGCCCTCAGGGAATCACATTGCAGAAAATGGACCTCGCTAAGACAGAATATTCGCCAAGGAAAAAAAGGACACAATGCCATTTGCAGCACCGTAGATGAGTCGAGAGGTAATCACGTGACTTGTAGTAAGTCAGAAAGTGAAAGACACATATCGTATCATATCACTTATAGGTGTTACCTAAAAATGGATACCAGGGCAGATATTTCCACGGAGAAGGGCAATCACAGATTCATTAAACACACTTATGGTTCACCAATGGAAAGGTGTGAGGATTGGATTCATTACGATATTGGGGTTAACAGACATATACAAACACAGGTGAAATATATAATCACCAAAGACCTACGGAATACCAAGGGAAGACTACTCAACATTCTGTCATAACGTACATGGGAAAAGGATCCCAGGAAGAACAGACATATGTATATGTGTAAAAGAAACACATCTTGCACACCTACATCAAGCCAAACGTTGTAATCAAACTTGCTGTAATAAAAAATAAAAAAATTAAATTAAAAACACGAACAAGAAGTAGTGAGACAAACTTGAGGGGCTTTCTCCTGGCACATTCCGTTTTAAATTGCAATCTAGAACGCGACTTCCATTGAGGCTCTGCTGCCCTAGTAACCAGATTTGGTAAGGGAGAACTGCTGCCACCATGTGGCCGTTTCACACAACTGCAGCTTTAATCCCAGCCCTAATGGTCAGTGGATATTCAAAATCATTACAGGCCTGTAAATGACACCTGCCCTGAAAACAGTTCCTGGGGTCATATATCGACCAAAAAATTCAAAAGACGTCCATATTTCAAAACGACAATTTCAAGAGGCATATTTCACGAACATTAGTGTTCTGCTTCTTTTGCTTTCTTTCTTTCTTTGTTAAAAAAAAAGGGAATGGAAAAAGGCAACCCTCAGATGGGCGAAAACGTTCGCAAACGAATCAATGGACACAGGTTCAATCGCCAATATATATAAACAGCTCATGAAGCTTAATATTAATAAAACAAACAACCCAATACAAAAATGGGCAGAAGATCTAAAGAGACGTTTCTTCAAAGAAGACACAGAGATGGCCAAGACGCTCATGAAAAGCTGCTCAACATCACTAATTATTAGAGAAATGCAAATCAAAACTACAATGAGGTAAGACCTCACACCTGTTAGAATCGGCATCATCCGAAAATCTAGAAACAACAAATTCTGGGGAGGGTGTGGACAAAAGGAACCCCCTTCCACTATTGGTGGGAATGTAAATGGATACAGTCACTATGGAGAAGAGTATGGAGGTTCCTTTAAAAAACTAAAAGGAGAATTACCATAGGATCCAGCAATCCCACTTCTGGGCATATACCCAGAGAAAACCATAAATCACAAAGACACATTCACCACAATGTTCATTGCAGCACTATTTACAATAGCCAGGTAATGGAAGCAACCTAAATGCCCACAGACAGGCGAATGGCTAAAGATGTGGTACATATATAAAATGGAATATTACTCAGCCATAAAAAGGAATGAAACTGGGTCATTTGTAGAGAAGTGGATGGATCTAGAGACTGTCATACGGAATGAAGTAAGTCAGAAAGAGAAAAACAAATATTGTATATTAATGCCTATATGTGGAACCTAGAAAAATGGTACAGATGAACTGGTTTGCAGGGCAGAAATAGAGACACAGAGGTAGAGAACAAACGTATGGACACCAAGTGGGGGAAGCCATGGGGTGGTGGTGGTGGGATGAGTTGGGAGATTGGGATTGACCTGTATACATGTATATGCATAAAATAGATAACTAATAATAACCTGCTGTATAAAATAAATAAATAAACTTAAATTTCAAAATTTTTAAAAATAAAATTTAAAAATAAAGCAGAAAAATGTTCTTCCATTCACACAGATGTATTTATATGAATGAATTATTTCCATGCTTATATCTATAAATACATAAAAGAAGAACAGAATGTAACTGCAACCGAAAAAGAAAAAAAATACCAGAACCTAACAGTTATAGACAGGAAAACCCTACCAAGGCACTTGCTCCAGTGGTAAACAATTCTGAAATTGGTCAGAGGTGGGGAATCATCTCCCATACTGCCAGCAGCCCCGCCCCCCCACGCAAGGAGCGTCCTCATTGCAATCCTGGGGGACCGTGCCGAGGACTCTGTGAGTAAACGTGATCTGAGCCCCAGGCCAGCTGCTGCTGAACTGTTCCCACCCTTCCCAGGTAAAACACCTGAACATGTACAAGGGCTTGAAAGCCTAGAGGAAGGTCTGTGGAGCCACACCAGCGACAGCACGCAGGCCAACTTGCTGCCTGCAGGCCAGCCAGGATGGTCCTGGCCCCGGGCGCTCTTCTGGAAGCTTTCCATTTCCCTGCCTGAGATACCCCTCCTGTCCTGGCCCCCACTCCTTTTTTTCCTTCCTCACCTCAGCCCGGAGAGAAATTCCAGTGGAAGTTATGGGTGACACATCGTCTTCTTTACAGGTGGCAGCCTGGCAACTCCTGCAGAAAGTCCAGCAGAGCCCCACTCACACTGGGCCACCCACAAAGCCGTGGACCCTCACACCCTCCCTCCAGCACAGCCCCGAGACTGCTGACGGGGCAGAGAGTATGGAGTCAGGCACAGCTGCAGGGGCTATTGCTGCCTGGAGTGCTGTTTATATTGACCTCAACACAGGCACACCTGGGGAGGGCTTGCCGGCAGGGTCAGGCTGCCCAGGTCAGCTAATCCTCAGCCCTCAGGGAATCACATTGCAGAAAATGGACCTCGCTAAGACAGAATATTCGCCAAGGAAAAAAAGGACACAATGCCATTTGCAGCACCGTAGATGAGTCGAGAGGTAATCACGTGACTTGTAGTAAGTCAGAAAGTGAAAGACACATATCGTATCATATCACTTATAGGTGTTACCTAAAAATGGATACCAGGGCAGATATTTCCACGGAGAAGGGCAATCACAGATTCATTAAACACACTTATGGTTCACCAATGGAAAGGTGTGAGGATTGGATTCATTACGATATTGGGGTTAACAGACATATACAAACACAGGTGAAATATATAATCACCAAAGACCTACGGAATACCAAGGGAAGACTACTCAACATTCTGTCATAACGTACATGGGAAAAGGATCCCAGGAAGAACAGACATATGTATATGTGTAAAAGAAACACATCTTGCACACCTACATCAAGCCAAACGTTGTAATCAAACTTGCTGTAATAAAAAATAAAAAAATTAAATTAAAAACACGAACAAGAAGTAGTGAGACAAACTTGAGGGGCTTTCTCCTGGCACATTCCGTTTTAAATTGCAATCTAGAACGCGACTTCCATTGAGGCTCTGCTGCCCTAGTAACCAGATTTGGTAAGGGAGAACTGCTGCCACCATGTGGCCGTTTCACACAACTGCAGCCTTAATCCCAGCCCTAATGGTCAGTGGATATTCAAAATCATTACAGGCCTGTAAATGACACCTGCCCTGAAAACAGTTCCTGGGGTCATATATCGACCAAAAAATTCAAAAGACGTCCATATTTCAAAACGACAATTTCAAGAGGCATATTTCACGAACATTAGTGTTCTGCTTCTTTTGCTTTCTTTCTTTCTTTGTTAAAAAAAAAGGGAATGGAAAAAGGCAACCCTCAGATGGGCGAAAACGTTCGCAAACGAATCAATGGACACAGGTTCAATCGCCAATATATATAAACAGCTCATGAAGCTTAATATTAATAAAACAAACAACCCAATACAAAAATGGGCAGAAAATCTAAAGAGACGTTTCTTCAAAGAAGACACAGAGATGGCCAAGACACTCATGAAAAGGTGCTCAACATCACTAATTATTAGAGAAATGCAAATCAAATCTACAATGAGGTAAGACCTCACACCTGTTAGAATCGGCATCATCCGAAAATCTAGAAACAACAAATTCTGGGGAGGGTGTGGACAAAAGGAACCCCCTTCCACTATTGGTGGGAATGTAAATTGATACAGTCACTATGGAGAAGAGTATGGAGGTTCCTTTAAAAAACTAAAGGGAGAATTACCATAGGATCCAGCAATCCCACTTCTAGGCATATACCCAGAGAAAACCATAAATCACAAAGACACATTCACCACAATGTTCATTGCAGCACTATTTACAATAGCCAGGTAATGGAAGCAACCTAAATGCCCACAGACAGGCGAATGGATAAAGATGTGGTACATATATAAAATGGAATATTACTCAGCCATAAAAAGGAATGAAACTGGGTCATTTGTAGAGAAGTCGATGGATCTAGAGACTGTCATACGGAATGAAGTAAGTCAGAAAGAGAAAAACAAATATTGTATATTAATGCCTATATGTGGAACCTAGAAAAATGGTACAAATGAACTGGTTTGCAGGGCAGAAATAGAGACACAGAGGTAGAGAACAAACGTATGGACACCAAGTGGGGGAAGCCATGGGGTGGTGGTGGTGGGATGAGTTGGGAGATTGGGATTGACCTGTATACATGTATATGCATAAAATAGATAACTAATAATAACCTGCTGTATAAAATAAATAAATAAACTTAAATTTCAAAATTTTTAAAAATAAAATTTAAAAATAAAACAGAAAAATGTTCTTCCATTCACACAGATGTATTTATATGAATGAATTATTTCCATGCTTATATCTATAAATACATAAAAGAAGAACAGAATGTAACTGCAACCGAAAAAGAAAAAAAATACCAGAACCTAACAATTATAGAGAGGAAAACACTACCAAGGCACTTGCTCCAGTGGTAAACAATTCTGAAATTGGTCAGAGGTGGGGAATCATCTCCCATACTGCCAGCAGCCCCGCCCCCCCCACGCAAGGAGCGTCCTCATTGCAATCCTGGGGGACCGTGCCGAGGACTCTGTGAGTAAACGTGATCTGAGCCCCAGGCCAGCTGCTGCTGAACTGTTCCCACCCTTCCCAGGTAAAACACCTGAACATGTACAAGGGCTTGAAAGCCTAGAGGAAGGTCTGTGGAGCCACACCAGCGACAGCACGCAGGCCAACTTGCTGCCTGCAGGCCAGCCAGGATGGTCCTGGCCCCGGGCGCTCTTCTGGAAGCTTTCCATTTCCCTGCCTGAGATACCCCTCCTGTCCTGGCCCCCACTCCTTTTTTTCCTTCCTCACCTCAGCCCGGAGAGAAATTCCAGTGGAAGTTATGGGTGACACATCGTCTTCTTTACAGGTGGCAGCCTGGCAACTCCTGCAGAAAGTCCAGCAGAGCCCCACTCACACTGGGCCACCCACAAAGCCGTGGACCCTCACACCCTCCCTCCAGCACAGCCCCGAGACTGCTGACGGGGCAGAGAGTATGGAGTCAGGCACAGCTGCAGGGGCTATTGCTGCCTGGAGTGCTGTTTATATTGACCTCAACACAGGCACACCTGGGGAGGGCTTGCCGGCAGGGTCAGGCTGCCCAGGTCAGCTAATCCTCAGCCCTCAGGGAATCACATTGCAGAAAATGGACCTCGCTAAGACAGAATATTCGCCAAGGAAAAAAAGGACACAATGCCATTTGCAGCACCGTAGATGAGTCGAGAGGTAATCACGTGACTTGTAGTAAGTCAGAAAGTGAAAGACACATATCGTATCATATCACTTATAGGTGTTACCTAAAAATGGATACCAGGGCAGATATTTCCACGGAGAAGGGCAATCACAGATTCATTAAACACACTTATGGTTCACCAATGGAAAGGTGTGAGGATTGGATTCATTACGATATTGGGGTTAACAGACATATACAAACACAGGTGAAATATATAATCACCAAAGACCTACGGAATACCAAGGGAAGACTACTCAACATTCTGTCATAACGTACATGGGAAAAGGATCCCAGGAAGAACAGACATATGTATATGTGTAAAAGAAACACATCTTGCACACCTACATCAAGCCAAACGTTGTAATCAAACTTGCTGTAATAAAAAATAAAAAAATTAAATTAAAAACACGAACAAGAAGTAGTGAGACAAACTTGAGGGGCTTTCTCCTGGCACATTCCGTTTTAAATTGCAATCTAGAACGCGACTTCCATTGAGGCTCTGCTGCCCTAGTAACCAGATTTGGTAAGGGAGAACTGCTGCCACCATGTGGCCGTTTCACACAACTGCAGCTTTAATCCCAGCCCTAATGGTCAGTGGATATTCAAAATCATTACAGGCCTGTAAATGACACCTGCCCTGAAAACAGTTCCTGGGGTCATATATCGACCAAAAAATTCAAAAGACGTCCATATTTCAAAACGACAATTTCAAGAGGCATATTTCACGAACATTAGTGTTCTGCTTCTTTTGCTTTCTTTCTTTCTTTGTTAAAAAAAAAGGGAATGGAAAAAGGCAACCCTCAGATGGGCGAAAACGTTCGCAAACGAATCAATGGACACAGGTTCAATCGCCAATATATATAAACAGCTCATGAAGCTTAATATTAATAAAACAAACAACCCAATACAAAAATGGGCAGAAGATCTAAAGAGACGTTTCTTCAAAGAAGACACAGAGATGGCCAAGACGCTCATGAAAAGCTGCTCAACATCACTAATTATTAGAGAAATGCAAATCAAAACTACAATGAGGTAAGACCTCACACCTGTTAGAATCGGCATCATCCGAAAATCTAGAAACAACAAATTCTGGGGAGGGTGTGGACAAAAGGAACCCCCTTCCACTATTGGTGGGAATGTAAATGGATACAGTCACTATGGAGAAGAGTATGGAGGTTCCTTTAAAAAACTAAAAGGAGAATTACCATAGGATCCAGCAATCCCACTTCTGGGCATATACCCAGAGAAAACCATAAATCACAAAGACACATTCACCACAATGTTCATTGCAGCACTATTTACAATAGCCAGGTAATGGAAGCAACCTAAATGCCCACAGACAGGCGAATGGCTAAAGATGTGGTACATATATAAAATGGAATATTACTCAGCCATAAAAAGGAATGAAACTGGGTCATTTGTAGAGAAGTGGATGGATCTAGAGACTGTCATACGGAATGAAGTAAGTCAGAAAGAGAAAAACAAATATTGTATATTAATGCCTATATGTGGAACCTAGAAAAATGGTACAGATGAACTGGTTTGCAGGGCAGAAATAGAGACACAGAGGTAGAGAACAAACGTATGGACACCAAGTGGGGGAAGCCATGGGGTGGTGGTGGTGGGATGAGTTGGGAGATTGGGATTGACCTGTATACATGTATATGCATAAAATAGATAACTAATAATAACCTGCTGTATAAAATAAATAAATAAACTTAAATTTCAAAATTTTTAAAAATAAAATTTAAAAATAAAGCAGAAAAATGTTCTTCCATTCACACAGATGTATTTATATGAATGAATTTTTTCCATGCTTATACCTATAAATACATAAAAGAAGAACAGAATGTAACTGCAACCGAAAAAGAAAAAAAATACCAGAACCTAACAGTTATAGACAGGAAAACCCTACCAAGGCACTTGCTCCAGTGGTAAACAATTCTGAAATTGGTCAGAGGTGGGGAATCATCTCCCATACTGCCAGCAGCCCCGCCCCCACACGCAAGGAGCGTCCCCATTGCAATCCTGGGGGACCGTGCCGAGGACTCTGTGAGTAAACGTGATCTGAGCCCCAGGCCAGCTGCTGCTGAACTGTTCCCACCCTTCCCAGGTAAAACACCTGAACATGTACAAGGGCTTGAAAGCCTAGAGGAAGGTCTGTGGAGCCACACCAGCGACAGCACGCAGGCCAACTTGCTGCCTGCAGGCCAGCCAGGATGGTCCTGGCCCCGGGCGCTCTTCTGGAAGCTTTCCATTTCCCTGCCTGAGATACCCCTCCTGTCCTGGCCCCCACTCCTTTTTTTCCTTCCTCACCTCAGCCCGGAGAGAAATTCCAGTGGAAGTTATGGGTGACACATCGTCTTCTTTACAGGTGGCAGCCTGGCAACTCCTGCAGAAAGTCCAGCAGAGCCCCACTCACACTGGGCCACCCACAAAGCCGTGGACCCTCACACCCTCCCTCCAGCACAGCCCCGAGACTGCTGACGGGGCAGAGAGTATGGAGTCAGGCACAGCTGCAGGGGCTATTGCTGCCTGGAGTGCTGTTTATATTGACCTCAACACAGGCACACCTGGGGAGGGCTTGCCGGCAGGGTCAGGCTGCCCAGGTCAGCTAATCCTCAGCCCTCAGGGAATCACATTGCAGAAAATGGACCTCGCTAAGACAGAATATTCGCCAAGGAAAAAAAGGACACAATGCCATTTGCAGCACCGTAGATGAGTCGAGAGGTAATCACGTGACTTGTAGTAAGTCAGAAAGTGAAAGACACATATCGTATCATATCACTTATAGGTGTTACCTAAAAATGGATACCAGGGCAGATATTTCCACGGAGAAGGGCAATCACAGATTCATTAAACACACTTATGGTTCACCAATGGAAAGGTGTGAGGATTGGATTCATTACGATATTGGGGTTAACAGACATATACAAACACAGGTGAAATATATAATCACCAAAGACCTACGGAATACCAAGGGAAGACTACTCAACATTCTGTCATAACGTACATGGGAAAAGGATCCCAGGAAGAACAGACATATGTATATGTGTAAAAGAAACACATCTTGCACACCTACATCAAGCCAAACGTTGTAATCAAACTTGCTGTAATAAAAAATAAAAAAATTAAATTAAAAACACGAACAAGAAGTAGTGAGACAAACTTGAGGGGCTTTCTCCTGGCACATTCCGTTTTAAATTGCAATCTAGAACGCGACTTCCATTGAGGCTCTGCTGCCCTAGTAACCAGATTTGGTAAGGGAGAACTGCTGCCACCATGTGGCCGTTTCACACAACTGCAGCCTTAATCCCAGCCCTAATGGTCAGTGGATATTCAAAATCATTACAGGCCTGTAAATGACACCTGCCCTGAAAACAGTTCCTGGGGTCATATATCGACCAAAAAATTCAAAAGACGTCCATATTTCAAAACGACAATTTCAAGAGGCATATTTCACGAACATTAGTGTTCTGCTTCTTTTGCTTTCTTTCTTTCTTTGTTAAAAAAAAAGGGAATGGAAAAAGGCAACCCTCAGATGGGCGAAAACGTTCGCAAACGAATCAATGGACACAGGTTCAATCGCCAATATATATAAACAGCTCATGAAGCTTAATATTAATAAAACAAACAACCCAATACAAAAATGGGCAGAAGATCTAAAGAGACGTTTCTTCAAAGAAGACACAGAGATGGCCAAGACGCTCATGAAAAGCTGCTCAACATCACTAATTATTAGAGAAATGCAAATCAAAACTACAATGAGGTAAGACCTCACACCTGTTAGAATCGGCATCATCCGAAAATCTAGAAACAACAAATTCTGGGGAGGGTGTGGACAAAAGGAACCCCCTTCCACTATTGGTGGGAATGTAAATGGATACAGTCACTATGGAGAAGAGTATGGAGGTTCCTTTAAAAAACTAAAAGGAGAATTACCATAGGATCCAGCAATCCCACTTCTGGGCATATACCCAGAGAAAACCATAAATCACAAAGACACATTCACCACAATGTTCATTGCAGCACTATTTACAATAGCCAGGTAATGGAAGCAACCTAAATGCCCACAGACAGGCGAATGGCTAAAGATGTGGTACATATATAAAATGGAATATTACTCAGCCATAAAAAGGAATGAAACTGGGTCATTTGTAGAGAAGTGGATGGATCTAGAGACTGTCATACGGAATGAAGTAAGTCAGAAAGAGAAAAACAAATATTGTATATTAATGCCTATATGTGGAACCTAGAAAAATGGTACAAATGAACTGGTTTGCAGGGCAGAAATAGAGACACAGAGGTAGAGAACAAACGTATGGACACCAAGTGGGGGAAGCCATGGGGTGGTGGTGGTGGGATGAGTTGGGAGATTGGGATTGACCTGTATACATGTATATGCATAAAATAGATAACTAATAATAACCTGCTGTATAAAATAAATAAATAAACTTAAATTTCAAAATTTTTAAAAATAAAATTTAAAAATAAAACAGAAAAATGTTCTTCCATTCACACAGATGTATTTATATGAATGAATTTTTTCCATGCTTATATCTATAAATACATAAAAGAAGAACAGAATGTAACTGCAACCGAAAAAGAAAAAAAATACCTGAACCTAACAGTTATAGAGAGGAAAACCCTACCAAGGCACTTGCTCCAGTGGTAAACAATTCTGAAATTGGTCAGAGGTGGGGAATCATCTCCCATACTGCCAGCAGCCCCGCCCCCCCACGCAAGGAGCGTCCTCATTGCAATCCTGGGGGACCGTGCCGAGGACTCTGTGAGTAAACGTGATCTGAGCCCCAGGCCAGCTGCTGCTGAACTGTTCCCACCCTTCCCAGGTAAAACACCTGAACATGTACAAGGGCTTGAAAGCCTAGAGGAAGGTCTGTGGAGCCACACCAGCGACAGCACGCAGGCCAACTTGGTGCCTGCAGGCCAGCCAGGATGGTCCTGGCCCTGGGCGCTCTTCTGGAAGCTTTCCATTTCCCTGCCTGAGATACCCCTCCTGTCCTGGCCCCCACTCCTTTTTTTCCTTCCTCACCTCAGCCCGGAGAGAAATTCCAGTGGAAGTTATGGGTGACATATCGTCTTCTTTACAGGTGGCAGCCTGGCAACTCCTGCAGAAAGTCCAGCAGAGCCCCACTCACACCGGGCCACCCACAAAGCCGTGGACCCTCACACCCTCCCTCCAGCACAGCCCCGAGACTGCTGACGGGGCAGAGAATATGGAGTCAGGCACAGCTGCAGGGGCTATTGCTGCCTGGAGTGCTGTTTATATTGACCTCAACACAGGCACACCTGGGGAGGGCTTGCCGGCAGGGTCAGGCTGCCCAGGTCAGGTAATCCTCAGCCCTCAGGGAATCACATTGCAGAAAATGGACCTCGCTAAGACAGAATATTCGCCAAGGAAAAAAAGGACACAATGCCATTTGCAGCCCCGTAGATGAGTCGAGAGGTAATCACGTGACTTGTAGTAAGTCAGAAAGTGAAAGACACATATCGTATCATATCACTTATAGGTGTTACCTAAAAATGGATACCAGGGCAGATATTTCCACGGAGAAGGGCAATCACAGATTCATTAAACACACTTATGGTTCACCAATGGAAAGGTGTGAGGATTGGATTCATTACGATATTGGGGTTAACAGACATATACAAACACAGGTGAAATATATAATCACCAAAGACCTACGGAATACCAAGGGAAGACTACTCAACATTCTGTCATAACGTACATGGGAAAAGGATCCAAGGAAGAACAGACATATGTATACGTGTAAAAGAAACACATCTTGCACACCTACAAAAGGCCAAATGTTGTAATCAAACTTGCTGTAATAAAAAATAAAAAATTAAATTAAAAACACGAACAAGAAGTAGTGAGACAAACTTGAGGGGCTTTCTCCTGGCACATTCCGTTCTAAATTCCAATCTAGAACGGGACTTCCATTGAGGCTCTGCTGCCCTAGTAACCAGATTTGGTAAGGGAGAACTGCTGCCACCATGTTGCCTTTTCACACAACTGCAGCCTTAATCCCAGCCCTAATGGTCAGTGGATATTCAAAATCATTACAGGCCTGTAAATGACACCTGCCCTGAAAACAATTCCTGGGGTCATATATCGACCAAAAAATTCAAAAGACGTCCATATTTCAAAACGACAATTTCAAGAGGCATATTTCACGAACATTAGTGTTCTGCTTCTTTTGCTTTCTTTCTTTCTTTGTTGAAAAAAATGGAATGGAAAAAGGCAACCCTCAGATGGGCGAAAACGTTCGCAAACGAATCAATGGACACAGGTTCAATCGCCAATATATATAAACAGCTCATGCATCTTAATATTAATAAAACAAACAACCCAATACAAAAATGGGCAGAAGATCTAAAGAGACGTTTCTTCAAAGAAGACACAGAGATGGCCAAGACGCTCATGAAAAGGTGCTCAACATCACTAATTATTAGAGAAATGCAAATCAAAACTACAATGAGGTAAGACCTCACACCTGTTAGAATCGGCATCATCCGAAAATCTAGAAACAACAAATTCTGGGGAGGGTGTGGACAAAAGGAACCCCCTTCCACTATTGGTGGGAATGTAAATGGATACAGTCACTATGGAGAAGAGTATGGAGGTTCCTTTAAAAAACTAAAAGGAGAATTACCATAGGATCCAGCAATCCCACTTCTGGGCATATACCCAGAGAAAACCATAAATCACAAAGACACATTCACCACAATGTTCATTGCAGCACTATTTACAATAGCCAGGTAATGGAAGCAACCTAAATGCCCACAGACAGGCGAATGGCTAAAGATGTGGTACATATATAAAATGGAATATTACTCAGCCATAAAAAGGAATGAAACTGGGTCATTTGTAGAGAAGTGGATGGATCTAGAGACTGTCATACGGAATGAAGTAAGTCAGAAAGAGAAAAACAAATATTGTATATTAATGCCTATATGTGGAACCTAGAAAAATGGTACAGATGAACTGGTTTGCAGGGCAGAAATAGAGACACAGAGGTAGAGAACAAACGTAGGGACACCAAGTGGGGGAAGCCATGGGGTGGTGGTGGTGGGATGAGTTGGGAGATTGGGATTGACCTGTATACATGTATATGCATAAAATAGATAACTAATAATAACCTGCTGTATAAAATAAATAAATAAACTTAAATTTCAAAATTTTTAAAAATAAAATTTAAAAATAAAACAGAAAAATGTTCTTCCATTCACACAGATGTATTTATATGAATGAATTTTTTCCATGCTTATATCTATAAATACATAAAAGAAGAACAGAATGTAACTGGGACCGAAAAAGAAAAAAAATACCTGAACCTAACAGTTATAGAGAGGAAAACCCTACCAAGGCACTTGCTCCAGTGGTAAACAATTCTGAAATTGGTCAGATGTGGGGAATCATCTCCCATTCTGCCAGCAGCCCCGCCCCCCCACGCAAGGAGCGTCCTCATTGCAATCCTGGGGGACCGTGCCGAGGACTCTGTGAGTAAACGTGATCTGAGCCCCAGGCCAGCTGCTGCTGAACTGTTCCCACCCTTCCCAGGTAAAACACCTGAACATGTACAAGGGCTTGAAAGCCTAGAGGAAGGTCTGTGGAGCCACACCAGCGACAGCACGCAGGCCAACTTGGTGCCTGCAGGCCAGCCAGGATGGTCCTGGCCCCGGGCGCTCTTCTGGAAGCTTTCCATTTCCCTGCCTGAGATACCCCTCCTGTCCTGGCCCCCACTCCTTTTTTTCCTTCCTCACCTCAGCCCGGAGAGAAATTCCAGTGGAAGTTATGGGTGACACATCGTCTTCTTTACAGGTGGCAGCCTGGCAACTCCTGCAGAAATTCCAGCAGAGCCCCACTCACACCGGGCCACCCACAAAGCCGTGGACCCTCACACCCTCCCTCCAGCACAGCCCCGAGACTGCTGACGGGGCAGAGAATATGGAGTCAGGCACAGCTGCAGGGGCTATTGCTGCCTGGAGTGCTGTTTATATTGACCTCAACACAGGCACACCTGGGGAGGGCTTGCCGGCAGGGTCAGGCTGCCCAGGTCAGCTAATCCTCAGCCCTCAGGGAATCACATTGCAGAAAATGGACCTCGCTAAGACAGAATATTCGCCAAGGAAAAAAAGGACACAATGCCATTTGCAGCCCCGTAGATGAGTCGAGAGGTAATCACGTGACTTGTAGTAAGTCAGAAAGTGAAAGACACATATCGTATCATATCACTTATAGGTGTTACCTAAAAATGGATACCAGGGCAGATATTTCCACGGAGAACGGCAATCACAGATTCATTAAACACACTTATGGTTCACCAATGGAAAGGTGTGAGGATTGGATTCATTACGATATTGGGGTTAACAGACATATACAAACACAGGTGAAATATATAATCACCAAAGACCTACGGAATACCAAGGGAAGACTACTCAACATTCTGTCATAACGTACATGGGAAAAGGATCCCAGGAAGAACAGACATATGTATATGTGTAAAAGAAACACATCTTGCACACCTACAAAATGCCAAACGTTGTAATCAAACTTGCTGTAATAAAAAATTAAAAATTAAATTAAAAACACGAACAAGAAGTAGTGAGACAAACTTGAGGGGCTTTCTCCTGGCACATTCCGTTTTAAATTGCAATCTAGAACGCGACTTCCATTGAGGCTCTGCTGCCCTAGTAACCAGATTTGGTAAGGGAGAACTGCTGCCACCATGTGGCCGTTTCACACAACTGCAGCTTTAATCCCAGCCCTAATGGTCAGTGGATATTCAAAATCATTACAGGCCTGTAAATGACACCTGCCCTGAAAACAATTCCTGGGGTCATATATCGACCAAAAAATTCAAAAGACGTCCATATTTCAAAACGACAATTTCAAGAGGCACATTTCACGAACATTAGTGTTCTGCTTCTTTTGCTTTCTTTCTTTCTTTGTTAAAAAAAAAGGGCATGGAAAAAGGCAACCCTCAGATGGGCGAAAACGTTCGCAAACGAATCAATGGACACAGGTTCAATCGCCAATATATATAAACAGCTCATGAAGCTTAATATTAATAAAACAAACAACCCAATACAAAAATGGGCAGAAGATCTAAAGAGACGTTTCTTCAAAGAAGACACAGAGATGGCCAAGACGCTCATGAAAAGCTGCTCAACATCACTAATTATTAGAGAAATGCAAATCAAAACTACAATGAGGTAAGACCTCACACCTGTTAGAATCGGCATCATCCGAAAATCTAGAAACAACAAATTCTGGGGAGGGTGTGGACAAAAGGAACCCCCTTCCACTATTGGTGGGAATGTAAATGGATACAGTCACTATGGAGAAGAGTATGGAGGTTCCTTTAAAAAACTAAAAGGAGAATTACCATAGGATCCAGCAATCCCACTTCTGGGCATATACCCAGAGAAAACCATAAATCACAAAGACACATTCACCACAATGTTCATTGCAGCACTATTTACAATAGCCAGGTAATGGAAGCAACCTAAATGCCCACAGACAGGCGAATGGCTAAAGATGTGGTACATATATAAAATGGAATATTACTCAGCCATAAAAAGGAATGAAACTGGGTCATTTGTAGAGAAGTGGATGGATCTAGAGACTGTCATACGGAATGAAGTAAGTCAGAAAGAGAAAAACAAATATTGTATATTAATGCCTATATGTGGAACCTAGAAAAATGGTACAGATGAACTGGTTTGCAGGGCAGAAATAGAGACACAGAGGTAGAGAACAAACGTATGGACACCAAGTGGGGGAAGCCATGGGGTGGTGGTGGTGGGATGAGTTGGGAGATTGGGATTGACCTGTATACATGTATATGCATAAAATAGATAACTAATAATAACCTGCTGTATAAAATAAATAAATAAACTTAAATTTCAAAATTTTTAAAAATAAAATTTAAAAATAAAACAGAAAAATGTTCTTCCATTCACACAGATGTATTTATATGAATGAATTTTTTCCATGCTTATATCTATAAATACATAAAAGAAGAACAGAATGTAACTGGGACCGAAAAAGAAAAAAAATACCTGAACCTAACAGTTATAGAGAGGAAAACCCTACCAAGGCACTTGCTCCAGTGGTAAACAATTCTGAAATTGGTCAGAGGTGGGGAATCATCTCCCATACTGCCAGCAGCCCCGCGCCCCCACGCAAGGAGCGTCCTCATTGCAATCCTGGGGGACCGTGCCAAGGACTCTGTGAGTAAACGTGATCTGAGCCCCAGGCCAGCTGCTGCTGGACTGTTCCCACCCTTCCCAGGTAAAACACCTGAACATGTACAAGGGCTTGAAAGCCTAGAGGAAGGTCTTCGGAGCCACACCAGCGACAGCACGCAGGCCAACTTGGTGCCTGCAGGCCAGCCAGGATGGTCCTGGCCCCGGGCGCTCTTCTGGAAGCTTTCCATTTCCCTGCCTGAGATACCCCTCCTGTCCTGGCCCCCACTCCTTTTTTTCCTTCCTCACCTCAGCCCGGAGAGAAATTCCAGTGGAAGTTATGGGTGACACATCGTCTTCTTTACAGGTGGCAGCCTGGCAACTCCTGCAGAAAGTCCAGCAGAGCCCCACTCACACCGGGCCACCCACAAAGCCGTGGACCCTCACACCCTCCCTCCAGCACAGCCCCGAGACTGCTGACGGGGCAGAGAATATGGAGTCAGGCACAGCTGCAGGGGCTATTGCTGCCTGGAGTGCTGTTTATATTGACCTCAAAACAGGCACACCTGGGGAGGGCTTGCTGGCAGGGTCAGGCTGCCCAGGTCAGCTAATCCTCAGCCCTCAGGGAATCACATTGCAGAAAATGGACCTCGCTAAGACAGAATATTCGCCAAGGAAAAAAAGGACACAATGCCATTTGCAGCACCGTAGATGAGTCGAGAGGTAATCACGTGACTTGTAGTAAGTCAGAAAGTGAAAGACACATATAGTATCATATCACTTATAGGTGTTACCTAAAAATGGATACCAGGGCAGATATTTCCACGGAGAAGGGCAATCACAGATTCATTAAACACACTTATGGTTCACCAATGGAAAGGTGTGAGGATTGGATTCATTACGATATTGGGGTTAACAGACATATACAAACACAGGTGAAATATATAATCACCAAAGACCTACGGAATACCAAGGGAAGACTACTCAACATTCTGTCATAACGTACATGTGAAAAGGATCCCAGGAAGAACAGACATATGTATATGTGTAAAAGAAACACATCTTGCACACCTACAAAAGGCCAAATGTTGTAATCAAACTTGCTGTAATAAAAAATAAAAAATTAAATTAAAAACACGAACAAGAAGTAGTGAGACAAACTTGAGGGGCTTTCTCCTGGCACATTCCTTTCTAAATTCCAATCTAGAACGGGACTTCCATTGAGGCTCTGCTGCCCTAGTAACCAGATTTGGTAAGGGAGAACTGCTGCCACCATGTGGCCGTTTCACACAACTGCAGCCTTAATCCCAGCACTAATGGTCAGTGGATATTCAAAATTATTACAGGCCTGTAAATGACACCTGCCCTGAAAACAATTCCTGGGGTCATATATCGACCAAAAAATTCAAAAGACGTCCATTTTTCAAAACGACAATTTCAAGAGGCATATTTCACGAACATTAGTGTTCTGCTTCTTTTGCTTTCTTTCTTTCTTTGTTAAAAAAAAGGGAATGGAAAAAGGCAACCCTCAGATGGGCGAAAACGTTCGCAAACGAATCAATGGACACAGGTTCAATCGCCAATATATATAAACAGCTCATGCATCTTAATATTAATAAAACAAACAACCCAATACAAAAATGGGCAGAAGATCTAAATAGACGTTTCTTCAAAGAAGACACTGAGATGGCCAAGACGCTCATGAAAAGCTGCTCAACATCACTAATTATTAGAGAAATGCAAGTCAAAACTGCAATGAGGTAAGACCTCACACCTGTTAGAATCGGCATCATCCGAAAATCTACAAACAATAAATTCTGGGGAGGGTGTGGACAAAAGGAACCCCCTTCCACTATTGGTGGGAATGTAAATTGATACAGTCACTATGGAGAAGAGTATGGAGGTTCCTTTAAAAAACTAAAAGGAGAATTACCATAGGATCCAGCAATCCCACTTCTGGGCATATACCCAGAGAAAACCATAAATCACAAAGACACATTCACCACAATGTTCATTGCAGCACTATTTACAATAGCCAGGTAATGGAAGCAACCTAAATGCCCACAGACAGGCGAATGGCTAAAGATGTGGTACATATATAAAATGGAATATAACTCAGCCATAAAAAGGAATGAAACTGGGTCATTTGTAGAGAAGTCGATGGATCTAGAGACTGCCATACGGAATGAAGTAACTCAGAAAGAGAAAAACAAATATTGTATATTAATGCCTCTATGTGGAACCTAGGAAAATGGCACAGATGAACTGGTTTGCAGGGCAGAAATAGAGACACAGAGGTAGAGAACAAACGTATGGACACCAAGTGGGGGAAGCCATGGGGTGGTGGTGGTGGGATGAGTTGGGAGATTGGGATTGACCTGTGTACATGTATATGCATAAAATAGATAACTAATAATAACCTGCTGTATAAAATAAATAAATAAACTTAAATTTCAAAATTTTTAAAAATAAATTTTAAAAATAAAACAGAAAAAAGTACTTCCATTCACACAGATGTATTTATATGAATGAATTATTTCCATGCTTATATCTATAAATACATAAAAGAAGAACAGAATGTAACTGCAACCGAAAAAGAAAAAAAAATACCAGAACCTAACAGTTTTAGAGAGGAAAACCCTACCAAGGCACTTGCTCCAGTGCTAAACAATTCTGAAATTGGTCAGAGGTGGGGAATCATCTCCCATACTGCCAGCAGCCCCGCCCCCACACGCAAGGAGCGTCCTCATCGCAATCCTGGGGGACCGTGCCAAGGACTCTGTGAGTAAACGTGATCTGAGCCCCAGGCCAGCTGCTGCTGAACTGTTCCCACCCTTCCCAGGTAAAACACCTGAATATGTACAAGGGCTTGAAAGCCTAGAAGAAGGGCCGTGGAGCCACACCAGCGACAGCACGCAGGCCAAATTGGTGCCTGCAGGCCAGCCAGGATGGTCCTGGACCCGGACGCTCTTCTGGAAGCTTTCCATTTCCCTGCCTGAGATACCCCTCCTGTCCCGGCCCCCACTCCTTTTTTTCCTTCCTCACTTCAGCCCGGAGAGAAATTCCAGTGGAAGTTATGGGTGACACATCGTCTTCTTTACAGGTGGCAGCCTGGCAACTCCTGCAGAAAGTCCAGCAGAGCCTCACTCACACTGGGCCACCCACAAAGCCGTGGACCCTCACACCCTCCCTCCAGCACAGCCCCGAGACTGCTGACAGGGCAGAGAATATGGAGTCAGGCACAGCTGCAGGGGCTATTGCTGCCTGGAGTGCTGTTTATATTGACCTCAACACAGGCACACCTGGGGAGGGCTTGCCGGCAGGGTCAGGCTGCCCAGGTCAGCTAATCCTCAGCCCTCAGGGAATCACATTGCAGAAAATGGACCTCGCTAAGACAGAATATTCGCCAAGGAAAAAAAGGACACAATGCCATTTGCAGCCCCGTAGATGAGTCGAGAGGTAATCACGTGACTTGTAGTAAGTCAGAAAGTGAAAGACACATATCGTATCATATCACTTATAGGTGTTACCTAAAAATGGATACCATGGCAGATATTTCCACGGAGAAGGGCAATCACAGATTCATTAAACACACTTATGGTTCACCAATGGAAAGGTGTGAGGATTGGATTCATTACGATATTGGGGTTAACAGACATATACAAACACAGGTGAAATATATAATCACCAAAGACCTACGGAATACCAAGGGAAGACTACTCAAAATTCTGTCATAACGTACATGGGAAAAGGATCCCAGGAAGAACAGACATATGTATATGTGTAAAAGAAACACATCTTGCACACCTACAAAATGCCAAACGTTGTAATCAAACTTGCTGTAATAAAAAATTAAAAACTAAATTAAAAACACGAACAAGAAGTAGTGAGACAAACTTGAGGGGCTTTCTCCTGGCACATTCCGTTTTAAATTGCAATCTAGAACGCGACTTCCATTGAGGCTCTGCTGCCCTAGTAACCAGATTTGGTAAGGGAGAACTGCTGCCACCATGTGGCCGTTTCACACAACTGCAGCTTTAATCCCAGCCCTAATGGTCAGTGGATATTCAAAATCATTACAGGCCTGTAAATGACACCTGCCCTGAAAACAATTCCTGGGGTCATATATCGACCAAAAAATTCAAAAGACGTCCATATTTCAAAACGACAATTTCAAGAGGCACATTTCAGGAACATTAGTGTTCTGCTTCTTTTGCTTTCTTTCTTTCTTTGTTAAAAAAAAAGGGAATGGAAAAAGGCAACCCTCAGATGGGCGAAAACGTTCGCAAACGAATCAATGGACACAGGTTCAATCGCCAATATATATAAACAGCTCATGAAGCTTAATATTAATAAAACAAACAACCCAATACAAAAATGGGCAGAAGATCTAAAGAGACGTTTCTTCAAAGAAGACACAGAGATGGCCAAGACGCTCATGAAAAGCTGCTCAACATCACTATTTATTAGAGAAATGCAAATCAAAACTACAATGAGGTAAGACCTCACACCTGTTAGAATTGGCATCATCCGAAAATCTAGAAACAACAAATTCTGGGGAGGGTGTGGACAAAAGGAACCCCCTTCCACTATTGGTGGGAATGTAAATTGATACAGTCACTATGGAGAAGAGTATGGAGGTTCCTTTAAAAAACTAAAAGGAGAATTACCATAGGATCCAGCAATCCCACTTCTGGGCATATACCCAGAGAAAACCATAAATCACAAAGACACATTCACCACAATGTTCATTGCAGCACTATTTACAATAGCCAGGTAATGGAAGCAACCTAAATGCCCACAGACAGGCGAATGGATAAAGATGTGGTACATATATAAAATGGAATATTACTCAGCCATAAAAAGGAATGAAACTGGGTCATTTGTAGAGAAGTCGATGGATCTAGAGACTGTCATACGGAATGAAGTAAGTCAGAAAGAGAAAAACAAATATTGTATATTAATGCCTATATGTGGAACCTAGAAAAATGGTACAGATGAACTGGTTTGCAGGGCAGAAATAGAGACACAGAGGTAGAGAACAAACGTATGGACACCAAGTGGGGGAAGCCATGGGGTGGTGGTGGTGGGATGAGTTGGGAGATTGGGATTGACCTGTATACATGTATATGCATAAAATAGATAACTAATAATAACCTGCTGTATAAAATAAATAAATAAACTTAAATTTCAAAATTTTTAAAAATAAAATTTAAAAATAAAACAGAAAAATGTTCTTCCATTCACACAGATGTATTTATATGAATGAATTATTTCCATGCTTATATCTATAAATACATAAAAGAAGAACAGAATGTAACTGCAACCGAAAAAGAAAAAAAATACCTGAACCTAACAGTTATAGAGAGGAAAACCCTACCAAGGCACTTGCTCCAGTGGTAAACAATTCTGAAATTGGTCAGAGGTGGGGAATCATCTCCCATACTGCCAGCAGCCCCGCCCCCCCACGCAAGGAGCGTCCTCATTGCAATCCTGGGGGACCGTGCCGAGGACTCTGTGAGTAAACGTGATCTGAGCCCCAGGCCAGCTGCTGCTGAACTGTTCCCACCCTTCCCAGGTAAAACACCTGAACATGTACAAGGGCTTGAAAGCCTAGAGGAAGGTCTGTGGAGCCACACCAGCGACAGCACGCAGGCCAACTTGGTGCCTGCAGGCCAGCCAGGATGGTCCTGGCCCTGGGCGCTCTTCTGGAAGCTTTCCATTTCCCTGCCTGAGATACCCCTCCTGTCCTGGCCCCCACTCCTTTTTTTCCTTCCTCACCTCAGCCCGGAGAGAAATTCCAGTGGAAGTTATGGGTGACATATCGTCTTCTTTACAGGTGGCAGCCTGGCAACTCCTGCAGAAAGTCCAGCAGAGCCCCACTCACACCGGGCCACCCACAAAGCCGTGGACCCTCACACCCTCCCTCCAGCACAGCCCCGAGACTGCTGACGGGGCAGAGAATATGGAGTCAGGCACAGCTGCAGGGGCTATTGCTGCCTGGAGTGCTGTTTATATTGACCTCAACACAGGCACACCTGGGGAGGGCTTGCCGGCAGGGTCAGGCTGCCCAGGTCAGCTAATCCTCAGCCCTCAGGGAATCACATTGCAGAAAATGGACCTCGCTAAGACAGAATATTCGCCAAGGAAAAAAAGGACACAATGCCATTTGCAGCCCCGTAGATGAGTCGAGAGGTAATCACGTGACTTGTAGTAAGTCAGAAAGTGAAAGACACATATCGTATCATATCACTTATAGGTGTTACCTAAAAATGGATACCAGGGCAGATATTTCCACGGAGAAGGGCAATCACAGATTCATTAAACACACTTATGGTTCACCAATGGAAAGGTGTGAGGATTGGATTCATTACGATATTGGGGTTAACAGACATATACAAACACAGGTGAAATATATAATCACCAAAGACCTACGGAATACCAAGGGAAGACTACTCAACATTCTGTCATAACGTACATGGGAAAAGGATCCCAGGAAGAACAGACATATGTATATGTGTAAAAGAAACACATCTTGCACACCTACATCAAGCCAAACGTTGTAATCAAACTTGCTGTAATAAAAAATAAAAAAATTAAATTAAAAACACGAACAAGAAGTAGTGAGACAAACTTGAGGGGCTTTCTCCTGGCACATTCCATTTTAAATTGCAATCTAGAACGCGACTTCCATTGAGGCTCTGCTGCCCTAGTAAACAGATTTGGTAAGGGAGAACTGCTGCCACCATGTGGCCGTTTCACACAACTGCAGCTTTAATCCCAGCCCTAATAGTCAGTGGATATTCAAAATCATTACAGGCCTGTAAATGACACCTGCCCTGAAAACAATTCCTGGGGTCATATATCGACCAAAAAATTCAAAAGACGTCCATATTTCAAAACGACAATTTCAAGAGGCATATTTCACGAACATTAGTGTTCTGCTTCTATTGCTTTCTTTCTTTCTTAGTTAAAAAAAAAGGGAATGGAAAAAGGCAACCCTCAGATGGGCGAAAACGTTCGCAAACGAATCAATGGACACAGGTTCAATCGCCAATATATATAAACAGCTCATGAAGCTTAATATTAATAAAACAAACAACCCAATACAAAAATGGGCAGAAGATCTAAAGAGACGTTTCTTCAAAGAAGACACAGAGATGGCCAAGACGCTCATGAAAAGCTGCTCAACATCACTAATTATTAGAGAAATGCAAATCAAAACTACAATGAGGTAAGACCTCACACCTGTTAGAATCGGCATCATCCGAAAATCTAGAAACAACAAATTCTGGGGAGGGTGTGGACAAAAGGAACCCCCTTCCACTATTGGTGGGAATGTAAATGGATACAGTCACTATGGAGAAGAGTATGGAGGTTCCTTGAAAAAACTAAAAGGAGAATTACCATAGGATCCAGCAATCCCACTTCTGGGCATATACCCAGAGAAAACCATAAATCACAAAGACACATTCACCACAATGTTCATTGCAGCACTATTTACAATAGCCAGGTAATGGAAGCAACCTAAATGCCCACAGACAGGCGAATGGATAAAGATGTGGTACATATATAAAATGGAATATTACTCAGCCATAAAAAGGAATGAAACTGGGTCATTTGTAGAGAAGTGGATGGATCTAGAGACTGTCATACGGAATGAAGTAAGTCAGAAAGAGAAAAACAAATATTGTATATTAATGCCTATATGTGGAACCTAGAAAAATGGTACAGATGAACTGGTTTGCAGGGCAGAAATAGAGACACAGAGGTAGAGAACAAACGTATGGACACCAAGTGGGGGAAGCCATGGGGTGGTGGTGGTGGGATGAGTTGGGAGATTGGGATTGACCTGTATACATGTATATGCATAAAATAGATAACTAATAATAACCTGCTGTATAAAATAAATAAATAAACTTAAATTTCAAAATTTTTAAAAATAAAATTTAAAAATAAAACAGAAAAATGTTCTTCCATTCACACAGATGTATTTATATGAATGAATTATTTCCATGCTTATATCTATAAATACATAAAAGAAGAACAGAATGTAACTGCAACCGAAAAAGAAAAAAAATACCTGAACCTAACAGTTATAGAGAGGAAAACCCTACCAAGGCACTTGCTCCAGTGGTAAACAATTCTGAAATTGGTCAGAGGTGGGGAATCATCTCCCATACTGCCAGCAGCCCCGCCCCCCCACGCAAGGAGCGTCCTCATTGCAATCCTGGGGGACCGTGCCGAGGACTCTGTGAGTAAACGTGATCTGAGCCCCAGGCCAGCTGCTGCTGAACTGTTCCCACCCTTCCCAGGTAAAACACCTGAACATGTACAAGGGCTTGAAAGCCTAGAGGAAGGTCTGTGGAGCCACACCAGCGACAGCACGCAGGCCAACTTGGTGCCTGCAGGCCAGCCAGGATGGTCCTGGCCCTGGGCGCTCTTCTGGAAGCTTTCCATTTCCCTGCCTGAGATACCCCTCCTGTCCTGGCCCCCACTCCTTTTTTTCCTTCCTCACCTCAGCCCGGAGAGAAATTCCAGGGAAGTTATGGGTGACATATCGTCTTCTTTACAGGTGGCAGCCTGGCAACTCCTGCAGAAAGTCCAGCAGAGCCCCACTCACACCGGGCCACCCACAAAGCCGTGGACCCTCACACCCTCCCTCCAGCACAGCCCCGAGACTGCTGACGGGGCAGAGAATATGGAGTCAGGCACAGCTGCAGGGGCTATTGCTGCCTGGAGTGCTGTTTATATTGACCTCAACACAGGCACACCTGGGGAGGGCTTGCCGGCAGGGTCAGGCTGCCCAGGTCAGGTAATCCTCAGCCCTCAGGGAATCACATTGCAGAAAATGGACCTCGCTAAGACAGAATATTCGCCAAGGAAAAAAAGGACACAATGCCATTTGCAGCACCGTAGATGAGTCGAGAGGTAATCACGTGACTTGTAGTAAGTCAGAAAGTGAAAGACACATATCGTATCATATCACTTATAGGTGTTACCTAAAAATGGATACCAGGGCAGATATTTCCACGGAGAACGGCAATCACAGATTCATTAAACACACTTATGGTTCACCAATGGAAAGGTGTGAGGATTAGATTCATTACGATATTGGGGTTAACAGACATATACAAACACAGGTGAAATATATAATCACCAAAGACCTACGGAATACCAAGGGAAGACTACTCAACATTCTGTCATAACGTACATGGGAAAAGGATCCCAGGAAGAACAGACATATGTATATGTGTAAAAGAAACACATCTTGCACACCTACATCAAGCCAAACGTTGTAATCAAACTTGCTGTAATAAAAAATAAAAAAATTAAATTAAAAACACGAACAAGAAGTAGTGAGACAAACTTGAGGGGCTTTCTCCTGGCACATTCCGTTTTAAATTGCAATCTAGAACGCGACTTCCATTGAGGCTCTGCTGCCCTAGTAACCAGATTTGGTAAGGGAGAACTGCTGCCACCATGTGGCCGTTTCACACAACTGCAGCTTTAATCCCAGCCCTAATGGTCAGTGGATGTTCAAAATCATTACAGGCCTGTAAATGACACCTGCCCTGAAAACAATTCCTGGGGTCATATATCGACCAAAAAATTCAAAAGACGTCCATATTTCAAAACGACAATTTCAAGAGGCACATTTCACGAACATTAGTGTTCTGCTTCTTTTGCTTTCTTTCTTTCTTTGTTAAAAAAAAAGGGCATGGAAAAAGGCAACCCTCAGATGGGCGAAAACGTTCGCAAACGAATCAATGGACACAGGTTCAATCGCCAATATATATAAACAGCTCATGAAGCTTAATATTAATAAAACAAACAACCCAATACAAAAATGGGCAGAAGATCTAAAGAGACGTTTCTTCAAAGAAGACACAGAGATGGCCAAGACGCTCATGAAAAGGTGCTCAACATCACTAATTATTAGAGAAATGCAAATCAAAACTACAATGAGGTAAGACCTCACACCTGTTAGAATCGGCATCATCCGAAAATCTAGAAACAACAAATTCTGGGGAGGGTGTGGACAAAAGGAACCCCCTTCCACTATTGGTGGGAATGTAAATGGATACAGTCACTATGGAGAAGAGTATGGAGGTTCCTTGAAAAAACTAAAAGGAGAATTACCATAGGATCCAGCAATCCCACTTCTGGGCATATACCCAGAGAAAACCATAAATCACAAAGACACATTCACCACAATGTTCATTGCAGCACTATTTACAATAGCCAGGTAATGGAAGCAACCTAAATGCCCACAGACAGGCGAATGGATAAAGATGTGGTACATATATAAAATGGAATATTACTCAGCTATAAAAAGGAATGAAACTGGGTCATTTGTAGAGAAGTGGATGGATCTAGAGACTGTCATACGGAATGAAGTAAGTCAGAAAGAGAAAAACAAATATTGTATATTAATGCCTATATGTGGAACCTAGAAAAATGGTACAGATGAACTGGTTTGCAGGGCAGAAATAGAGACACAGAGGTAGAGAACAAACGTATGGACACCAAGTGGGGGAAGCCATGGGGTGGTGGTGGTGGGATGAGTTGGGAGATTGGGATTGACCTGTATACATGTATATGCATAAAATAGATAACTAATAATAACCTGCTGTATAAAATATATAAATAAACTTAAATTTCAAAATTTTTAAAAATAAAATTTAAAAATAAAACAGAAAAATGTTCTTCCATTCACACAGATGTATTTATATGAATGAATTTTTTCCATGCTTATACCTATAAATACATAAAAGAAGAACAGAATGTAACTGCAACCGAAAAAGAAAAAAAATACCTGAACCTAACAGTTATAGAGAGGAAAACCCTACCAAGGCACTTGCTCCAGTGGTAAACAATTCTGAAATTGGTCAGAGGTGGGGAATCATCTCCCATACTGCCAGCAGCCCCGCCCCCCCACGCTGGGGCGTCCTCATTGCAATCCTGTGGGACCGTGCCGAGGACTCTGTGAGTAAACGTGATCTGAGCCCCAGGCCAGCTGCTGCTGAACTGTTCCCACCCTTCCCAGGTAAAACACCTGAACATGTACAAGGGCTTGAAAGCCTAGAGGAAGGTCTGTGGAGCCACACCAGCGACAGCACGCAGGCCAACTTGCTGCCTGCAGGCCAGCCAGGATGGTCCTGACCCCGGGCGCTCTTCTGGAAGCTTTCCATTTCCCTGCCTGAGATACCCCTCCTGTCCTGGCCCCCACTCCTTTTTTTCCTTCCTCACCTCAGCCCGGAGAGAAATTCCAGTGGAAGTTATGGGTGACACATCGTCTTCTTTACAGGTGGCAGCCTGGCAACTCCTGCAGAAAGTCCAGCAGAGCCCCACTCACACCGGGCCACCCACAAAGCCGTGGACCCTCACACCCTCCCTCCAGCACAGCCCCGAGACTGCTGACGGGGCAGAGAGTATGGAGTCAGGCACAGCTGCAGGGGCTATTGCTGCCTGGAGTGCTGTTTATATTGACCTCAACACAGGCACACCTGGGGAGGGCTTGCCGGCAGGGTCAGGCTGCCCAGGTCAGGTAATCCTCAGCCCTCAGGGAATCACATTGCAGAAAATGGACCTCGCTAAGACAGAATATTCGCCAAGGAAAAAAAGGACACAATGCCATTTGCAGCCCCGTAGATGAGTCGAGAGGTAATCACGTGACTTGTAGTAAGTCAGAAAGTGAAAGACACATACCGTATCATATCACTTACCTTACCTTACGCGGTACCCTACTCCTGGCCCGTACGCTGGCACTGACCCGTACGTCAGCACGTAGCCTGACCCTCCCAAGTTTCCGTACCCTCACCTGTGACCTAAGCCTTGCCGTTCCCTAACCCTTACCCTAGCCCGGAACGGAAACCCACCACCAGCCCTACACCTTACCTTACGCCGTTCCCTATTCCTGGCCCGTACGCTGGCACTGAACCGTGCGTCAGCACGTAGCCTGACCCTCCCACGTTTCCGTACCCTCACCTGTGCCCTAAGCCTTGCCGTTCCCTAACCCTAACCCTAGCCTGGAATAGAAACCCACCACCAGCCCTACACCTTACCTTACGCCATACCCTACTCCTGACCCGTACGCTGGCAATGACCCGTGCGTCAGCACGTAGCCTGACCCTCCCACGTTTCCGTACCCTCACCTGTGCCCTAAGCCTTGCCGTTCCCTAACCCTAACCCTAGCCCAGAACGCAAATCCACCACCAGCCCTACAATTTATCCTACGCCGTTGCCAACTCCTGGCCCGTACGCTGGCACTGACCCGTGCGTCAGCACGTAGCCCGACCCTCCCACGTTTCCGTACCCTCACCTGTGCCCTAAGCCTTGCCGTTCCCTAACACTAACCCTAGCCTGGAACGGAAACGAACCACCAGCCCTACACCTTACCTTACGCCGTTGCCTACTCCTGGCCCGTACGCTGGCACTGACCCGTTCATCAGCACGTAGCCTGACCCTCCCACGTTTCCGTACTCTCAACTGTGCAATAAGCCTTGCCGTTCCCTAACCCTATCCCTAGCCCGGAACGGAAACCCACCACCAGCCCAACACCTTACCTTACGCCGTACCCTACTCCTGGCCCGTACGCTGGCACTGACTCGTACGTCAGCACGTAGCCTGACCCTCCCACGTTTCCGTACCCTCACCTGTGCCCTAAGCCTTGCCGTTCCCTAACCCTAACCCTAGCCCGAAACGGAAACCCACCACCAGCCCTTCACCTTACCTTACGCCGTTCCCTATTCCTGGCCCGTACGCTGGCTCTGAAACATGCGTCAGCACGTAGCCTGACCCTCCCACGTTTCCGTACCCTCACCTGTGCCCTAAGCCTTGCCGTTCCCTAAACCTAACCCTAGCCCGGAATAGAAACCCACCACCAGGCCTACACCTTACCTTACGCCGTACCCTACGCCTGAACCGTATGCTGGCGCTGACACGTGCGTCAGCACATAGCCTGACCCTCCCACGTTTCCGTACCCTCACCTGTGCCCTAAGCCTTGCCGTTCCCTAAACCTAATCCTAGCCCGGAACGCAAATCCACCACGAGCCCTAAACTTTATCCTACGCCGTTTCCTACTCCTGGCCCGTACGCTGGCACTGACCCGTGCGTCAGCACGTAGCCCGACCCTCCAACGTTTCCGTACCCTCACCTGTGCCCTAAGCCTTGCCGTTCCCTAACCCTAACCCTAGCCCGGAACGGAAACCCACCACCAGCCCTACACCTTACCCTATGCCGTTGCCTACTCCTGGCCTGTACTCTGGCACTGACCCGTGCATCAGCACGTAGCCTTACCCTCACGCGTTTCCGTACCCTGACCTGTGCCCTAAGCCTTGCCGTACCCTAACCCTAACCCTTGCCCAGAACGCAAATCCACCACCAGCCCTACACTATATCCTACGCCGTTGCCTACTCCTGGCCCGTACGCTGGCACTGACCCGTGTGTCAGCACGTAGCCCGACCTTCCCACGTTTCCGTACCCTCACCTGTGCCCTAAGCCTTGCCGTTCCCTAACCCTAACCCGAGCCTGGAACGGAAATCAACCACAAGCCCTACGCCTTACCTTACGCTGTACCCTACTCCTGGCCCGTACGCTGGCACTGACCCGTGCGTCAGCACATGGCCTGACCCTCCCACGTTTCCGTACCCTCACCTGTGACCTAAGCCTTGCCGTTCCCTAACCCTAACCCTAGCCCGGAACGGAAACCCACCACCAGCCCTACACCTTACCTTACGCCGTTCCCTATTCCTGGCCCGTACGCTGGCACTGAACCGTGCGTCAGCACGTAGCCTGACCCTCCCACGTTTCCGTACCCTCACCTGTGCCCTAAGCCTTGCCGTTCCCTAACCCTAACCCTAGCCTGGAATAGAAACCCACCACCAGCCCTACACCTTAACTTACGCTGTAGACTACTCCTGACCCGTAAGCTGGCAATGACACATGCGTCAGCACGTAGCCTGACCCTCCCACGTTTCCGTACCCTCACCTGTGGCCTAAGCCTTGCCGTTCCCTAACACTAAACCTAGCCCGGAACGGAAATCCACCACAAGCCCTACACTTTATCCTACGCGGTTGCCTACTCCTGGCCCATACGCTGACACTGACCCGAGCGTCAGCACGTAGCCCGACCCTCCCACGTTTCCGTACCCTCACCTGAGCCCTAAGCCTTGCCGTTCCCTATCCCTAAGCCTAGCCTGGAACGAAAACCAACCACCAGCCCTACACCTTACCTTACGCCGTTGCCTACTCCTGGGCCGTATGCTGGCATTGACCCGTGCGTCAGCACGTAGCCTGACCCTCCCACGTTACCGTACCCTCACCTGTGCCCTAAGCCTTGCCGTTCCCTAACCCTAACCCTAGCCCGTAACGGAAACCCACCACCAGCCCTACACCTTAACTTACGCCGTTCCCTATTCCTGGCCCGTACGCTGGCACTGAACCGTGCGTGAGCACGTAGCCTGACCCTCCCACGTTTCCGTTCCCTCACCTGTGCCCTAAGCCTTGCCGTTCCCTAACCCTAACCCTAGCCCGGAACGCAAATCCACCACCAACCCTAAACTTAATCCTACGCAGTTGCCTACTCCTGGCCTGTACGCTGGCACTGACCCGTGCGTCAGCACGTAGCCCGACCCTCCCACGTTTCCGTACCCTCACCTGTGCCCTAAGACTTGCCGTTCCCTAACCCTAACCCTAGCCTGTAATGGAAACCAAACACCAGCCCTATACCTTACCCTACCCCGTTGCCTACTCCTGGCCTGTACCCTGGCACTAACCCGTGCATCAGCACGTAGCCTTACCCTCCCGCGTTTCCGTACCCTGACCTGTGCCTAAGCCTTGCCGTTTCCTAACCCTAACCCTAGCCCGGATCGCAAATCCACCACCAGCCCTACACTGTATCCTACGCCGTTGCCTACTCCTGGCCCGTACGCTGGCACTGACCCGTGCGTCAGCACGTAGCCCGACCCTCCCACGTTTCCGTACCCTCACCAGTGCACTAAGCCTTGCCGTTCCCTAACCCTAACACTAGCCCGGAATGGAAACCCACCACCAGCTCTAAACCTTACCTTACGCCGTACCCTATTCCTGGCCCGTACGCTGGCACGGAACCGTGCGTCAGAACGTAGCTTGGCCCTCGCATGTTTCCGTCCCCTCACCTGTGCCCTAAGCCTAGCTGTTCCCTAACCCTAACACTAGCCCGGAACGCAAACCCACCACCAGCCCTACACCTTACCTTACGCCGTACCCTACTCCTGACCCGTACGCTGGCACTGACCCGTGCGTGAGCACGTAGCCTGACCCTCCCACGTTTCCGGACCCTCACCTGTGCCCTAAGCCTTGCCGTTCCCTAACCCTAACCCTATCCCTGAACCCAAAACCAACACCAGCCCTACACCTTATCCTACGCGGTAGCCCATTCCTTGCCCGTACGCTGGCACAGGCCCGTGCATCAGCACGTAACCTGACCCTCCCACGTTTCCGTAACCACACCTCTGCCCTAAGCCTTGCCGTTCCCTAACCATAATCCAAGCCCGGAACGCAAACCCACCACCAGTCCTACACCTTACCCTACGCCGTTGCCTACTCCTGGTCCGTACGCTGGCACTGACTTGTGCGTCAGCACATAGCCTTATCCTCCCACGTTTCCGTACCCTCACCTGTTCCCTAAGCCTTACCATTACCTAACAATGACCCTACACCGGAACGCAAATCCACCACCAGCCCTACACCATACACTACGCCGTTGCCTACTCCTGGCTCGTACGCTGGCACTGACCCGTGCGTCACCACGTAGCCTGACCCTCCCACGTTTCCGTACCCTCACCTGTGCCCTAAGCCTTGCCGTTCCCTAACCCTAACCCTAGCCCGGAACGCAAACCCACCAGAAACCCTACACCTTACCCTACGCCGTAGCCTACTCCTGGACCGTACGCTGGCACTGACCCGTGCGTCAGCACGTAGCCTGACCCTCGCACGTTTCCGTACCCTCACCTGTGCCCTAAGCCTTTCCGTTCCCTAACCCTAACCCTAGCCCTGAGCGCAAAACCACCACCAGCCCTACACCATACCTTACGCCGTACCCAACTCCTGGCCCGTACGCTGGCACTGACCCGTGCGTCAGCACGTAGCCTGACCCTCCCACGATTCCGTACACTCACCTGTGCCCTAAGCCTTGCCGTTCCCTAACCCTAACCCTAGCCCGGTACGGAAACCCACCCCCAGCCCTACACCTTACCCTACGCCGTTGCCTACTCCTGGTCCGTACGTTAGCACTGACCTGTGCATCAGCACGTAGCCTTACCTTCCCGCGTTTCCGTACCCTCACCTGTGCCCTAAGCCTTGCCGTTCCCTAACCCTAACCTCAGACCGGAACGGAAACCCCCCTCCAGCCCTACACATTACCCTAGGCCGTTGCCTACTCCTGGCCTGTACGCTGGCACTGACCCGTGCATCAGCACGTAGCCTTACACTCCCGCGTTTCCGTACCCTGACCTGTGCCCTAAGCCTTGCCGTTCCGTAACCCTAACCCTAGCCCGGAACGCAAATCCACCACCAGCCCTACACTTTATCCTAGGCCATTCCCTACTCCTGGCCCGTACGCTGGCACTGACCCGTGCGTCAGCACATAGCCTGACCCTCCCACGTTTCCGTACACTCACCTGTGCCCTAAGCCTTGCCGTTCCCTAACCCTAACCCTAGCCCGGAACGCAAACCCACCACAAACCCTACACCTTACCCTACGCCGTAGCCTACTCCTGGAACGTACGCTGGCACTGACCCGTGCGTCAGCACGTAGCCTGACCCTCGCACGTTTCCGAACCCTCACCTGTGCCCTAAGCCTTGCCGTTCCCTAACCCTAACCCTAGCCCTGAGCGCAAAACCACCACCAGCCCTACACCTTACTTTACGCCGTACGCAACTCCTGGCCCGTACGCTGGCACTGACCCGTTGGTCAGCACGTAGCCTGACCCTCCCACGTTTCCGTACCCTCACCTGTGCCCTAAGCCTTGCCCTTCCCTAACCCTAACCCTAGCCCGGAACGCACAACCACCACCAGCCGTGCACCTTACCTTACGCCGTACCCTACTCCTGGCCCGTACGCTGCCACTGACCCGTGCGTCAGCACGTAGCCTGACCCTCCCACGTTTCCCTACCTTCACCTGTGCCCTAAGCCTTGCCGTTCCCTAACCCTAACCCTAGCCCAGAACGCAAATCCCCACCAGACCTACACCTTACCCTACGCCGTTGCCTACTCCTGGCCCGTACGCTGGCACTAACCCGTGCGACAGCACGTAGCCTGACCCTCCCACGTTGCTGTACCCTCACCTGTGCCCTAAGCCTTGCCGTTCCCTAACCCTAACCCTAGCCTGGTACGGAAACCCACCCCCAGCCGTACACCTTACCCTACGCCGTTGCCTACTCCTGGCCTGTACGATAGCACTGACCCGTGGATCAGCACTTATCCTTACCCTGCCGCGTTTCCATACCCTGACCTGTGCCCTAAGCCTTGCCGTTCCCTAACCCTAACCCTAGCCCGGAACGCAAATGCACCACCATCCCTACACATTACCCTACGCCGTTGCCAAATCCTGGCCTGTACGCTGGCACTGACCCGTGCGTCAGCACGTAGCCTGACCCTCCCACGTTTCCGTACCCTCACCTGTGCCCTAAGCCTTGCCGTTCCATAACCCTAACCCTAGCCCGGAACGGAAACCCACCACCAGCCCTACACATTACCTTACGCCGTACCATACTCCTGGCCCGTACGCTGGCACTGACCCGTGCGTCAGCACGTAGACTGACACTCCCACGTTTCCGTACGTTCACCTGTGCCCTAAGCCTTGCCATTCCCTAACCCTAACCCTAGCCCGGAATAGAAACCCACCACCAGCCCTACACCTTATCTTACGCCGTAACCTACTCCTGGCCCGTACGCTGGCACTGACACGTGCGTCAGCACGTAGCCTGACCCTCACATGTTTTCCTACCCTCACCTGTGCCCTAAGCCTTGCCTTTCCCTAACCGTAACCCTAGCCCAGAGTGCAAATCCACCACCAGCCCTACACCTTACCCTACGCCGTTGCCTACTCCTGGTCCGTACGGTGGCACTGACCCGTGTGTCAGCACATAGCCTTATCCTCCCACGTTTCCGTAACCTCACCTGTGCCCTAAGCCTTACCATTACGTAACCCTGACCCTACTCCGGAACGCAAATCCACCACCAGCCCTACACCTTACCCTACGCCGTTGCCTACTCCTGGCCTGTACGCTGGCACTGACCAATGCATCAGCACATAGCCTTACACTCCCGCGTTTCCGTACCCTGACCTGTGCCCTAAGCCTTGCCGTTCCCTAACCCTATCCCTAGCCCGGAACTCAAATCCACCACCAGCCCTACACTTTATCCTACGCCGTTGCCTACTCCTGGCCCGTACGCTGGCACTGACCCGTGCGTCAGCACATAGCCTGACGCTCCCACGTTTCCGTACACTCACCTGTGCCCTAAGCCTTGCCGTTCCCTAACCCTAACCCTAGCCCGGAACGCAAACCCACGACAAACCCTACACTTTACCCTACGCCGTACCCTACTCCTGGCTCGTACGCTGGCACTGACCCGTGCGTCAGCACGTAGCCTGACCCACCCACGTTTCCGTACCCTCACCTGTGCCCTAAGCCTTGCCGTTCCCTAACCCTAACCCTAGCCCAGAACGGAAAACCACCACCAGCCCTACACATTACCTTACGCCGTACCCTATTCCTGGACCATACGCTGGCACTCAACCGTGCGTCAGCACGTAGCCTGACCCGCCCACGTTTCCGTACCCTCACCTGTGCCCTAAGCCTTGCCGTTCCCTAACCCTAACCCGAACCCAGAATAGAAACCCACCACCTGCCCTACACCTTGCCTTACGCCGTACCCTACTCCTGACCCGTACGCTGGCACTGACCCGTGCGTCAGCACGTAGCCTGACCCTCCCACGTTTCCCTACCCTCACCTGTGCCCTAAGCCTTGCCGTTCCCTAACCCTAACCCTAGCCCGGAACGCAAATCCACCACCAGCCCTACACTTTATCCTACGCCGTTGCCTACTCCTGGCCCGTACGCTGGCACTGACCCGTGCGTTAGCAAGTAGCCCGACCCTCCCACGTTTCCGTACCCTCACCTGTGCCCTAAGCCTTCCCGTTCCCTAACCCTAACCCTAGCCCGGAACGGAAACCCACCACCAGCCCTACACCTTACCCTACGCCGTTGCCTACTCCTGGCCTGTACTCTGGCACTGACCCGTGCATCAGCACGTAGCCTTACCCTCCCGCGTTTCTGTACCCTGACCTGTGCCCTAAGCCTTGCCGTTCCCTAACCCTAACCCTAGCCCAGAACGCAAATCCACCACCAGCCCTACACTATATCCTACGCCGTTGCCTACTCCTGGCCCGTACGCTGGCACTGACTCGTGCATCAGCACGTAGCCCGACCTTCCCACGTTTCCGTACCCTCACCTTTGCCCTAAGCCTTGCCGTTCCCTAACACTAACCCTAGCCCTGAACGCAAATCTACCACAAGCCCTACACCTTACCTTACGCCGTACCCTCCTCCTGGCCCGTACGCTGGCACTGACCCATGCGTCAGCACGTAGCCTGACCCTCCCACGTTTCCGTACACTCACCTAGGCCCTAAGCCTTGCCTTTCCCTATTCCTAACCCTAGCCCGGAACGGAAACCCACCACAAACCCTACACCTTACCTTACGTCATACCCTACTCCTGGCCCGAACGCTGTCACTGAACCGTGCGTCAGCACGTAGCCTGACCCTCCCACGTTTCCGTACCCTCACCTGTACCCTAAGCCTTGCCGTTCCCTAACCCTAACCCTAGCCCGGAATAGAAACCCACCACCAGCCCTACACCTTACCTTACGCCATACGCTACTCCTGACCCGTACGCTGGCAATGACCCGTGCGTCAGCACGTAGCCTGACCCACCCACTTTTCCGTACCATCACCTGTGCCCTAAGCCTTGCCGTTCCCTAACCCTAACCCTAGCCCGGAACGCAAATCCACCACCAGCCCTACACTTTACCCTACGCCGTTGCCTACTCCTGGCCCGTACGCTGGCACTGACGCGTGCGTCAGCACGTAGCCCGACCTTCCCACGTTTCCGTACCCTCACCTGTGCCCTAAGCCTTGCCGTTCCCTAACCCTAACCCTAGCCTGGAATGGAAACCAACCACCAGCCCTACACCTTACCTTACGCCGTTGCCTAATCCTGGCCCGTACGCTGGCACTGACCCGTGCGTCAGCACGTAGCCCGACCCTCCCACGTTTCCGTACCCTCACCTGTGCCCTAAGCCTTGCCGTTCCCTAACCCTAACACTAGCCCGGAATAGAAACCCACCACCAGCCCTACACCTTATCTTACGCCGTAACCTACTCCTGGCCCGTACGCTGGCACTGACACGTGCGTCAGCACGTAGCCTGACCCTCACATGTTTTCCTACCCTCACCTGTGCCCTAAGCCTTGCCTTTCCCTAACCGTAACCCTAGCCCAGAGTGCAAATCCACCACCAGCCCTACACCTTACCCTACGCCGTTGCCTACTCCTGGTCCGTACGGTGGCACTGACCCGTGTGTCAGCACATAGCCTTATCCTCCCACGTTTCCGTAACCTCACCTGTGCCCTAAGCCTTACCATTACGTAACCCTGACCCTACTCCGGAACGCAAATCCACCACCAGCCCTACACCTTACCCTACGCCGTTGCCTACTCCTGGCCTGTACGCTGGCACTGACCAATGCATCAGCACGTAGCCTTACACTCCCGCGTTTCCGTACCCTGACCTGTGCCCTAAGCCTTGCCGTTCCCTAACCCTATCCCTAGCCCGGAACTCAAATCCACCACCAGCCCTACACTTTATCCTACGCCGTTGCCTACTCCTGGCCCGTACGCTGGCACTGACCCGTGCGTCAGCACATAGCCTGACGCTCCCACGTTTCCGTACACTCACCTGTGCCCTAAGCCTTGCCGTTCCCTAACCCTAACCCTAGCCCGGAACGCAAACCCACGACAAACCCTACACTTTACCCTACGCCGTACCCTACTCCTGGCTCGTACGCTGGCACTGACCCGTGCGTCAGCACGTAGACTGACCCACCCACGTTTCCGTACCCTCACCTGTGCCCTAAGCCTTGCCGTTCCCTAACCCTAACCCTAGCCCAGAACGGAAACCCACCACCAGCCCTACACATTACCTTACGCCGTACCCTATTCCTGGACCATACGCTGGCACTCAACCGTGCGTCAGCACGTAGCCTGACCCTCCCACGTTTCCGTACCCTCACCTGTGCCCTAAGCCTTGCCGTTCCCTAACCCTAACCCGAACCCAGAATAGAAACCCACCACCTGCCCTAAACCTTGCCTTACGCCGTACCCTACTCCTGACCCGTACGCTGGCACTGACCCGTGCGTCAGCACGTAGCCTGACCCTCCCACGTTTCCCTACCCTCACCTGTGCCCTAAGCCTTGCCGTTCCCTAACCCTAACCCTAGCCCGGAACGCAAATCCACCACCAGCCCTACACTTTATCCTACGCCGTTGCCTACTCCTGGCCCGTACGCTGGCACTGACCCGTGCGTTAGCAAGTAGCCCGACCCTCCCACGTTTCCGTACCCTCACCTGTGCCCTAAGCCTTCCCGTTCCCTAACCCTAACCCTAGCCTTGAACGGAAACCAACCACCAGCCCTACACCTTACCTTACGCCGTTGCCTACTCCTGGCCCGTACGCTGGCACTGACCCGTGCGTCAGCACGTAGCCTGACCCTCCCACGTTTCCGTACCCTCACCTGTGCCCTAAGCCTTGACGTTCCCTAACCCTAACCCTAGCCCGGAACGGAAACCCACCACCAGCCCTACACCTTACCCTACGCCGTTGCCTACTCCTGGCCTGTACTCTGGCACTGACCCGTGCATCAGCACGTAGCCTTACCCTCCCGCGTTTCTGTACCCTGACCTGTGCCCTAAGCCTTGCCGTTCCCTAACCCTAACCCTAGCCCAGAACGCAAATCCACCACCAGCCCTACACTATATCCTACACCGTTGCCTACTCCTGGCCCGTACGCTGGCACTGACTCGTGCATCAGCACGTAGCCCGACCTTCCCACGTTTCCGTACCCTCACCTTTGCCCTAAGCCTTGCCGTTCCCTAACACTAACCCTAGCCCTGAACGCAAATCTACCACAAGCCCTACACCTTACCTTACGCCGTACCCTCCTCCTGGCCCGTACGCTGGCACTGACCCATGCGTCAGCACGTAGCCTGACCCTCCCACGTTTCCGTACACTCACCTAGGCCCTAAGCCTTGCCTTTCCCTATTCCTAACCCTAGCCCGGAACGGAAACCCACCACAAACCCTACACCTTACCTTACGTCATACCCTACTCCTGGCCCGAACGCTGTCACTGAACCGTGCGTCAGCACGTAGCCTGACCCTCCCACGTTTCCGTACCCTCACCTGTACCCTAAGCCTTGCCGTTCCCTAACCCTAACCCTAGCCCGGAATAGAAACCCACCACCAGCCCTACACCTTACCTTACGCCATACGCTACTCCTGACCCGTACGCTGGCAATGACCCGTGCGTCAGCACGTAGCCTGACCCACCCACTTTTCCGTACCATCACCTGTGCCCTAAGCCTTGCCGTTCCCTAACCCTAACCCTAGCCCGGAACGCAAATCCACCACCAGCCCTACACTTTACCCTACGCCGTTGCCTACTCCTGGCCCGTACGCTGGCACTGACGCGTGCGTCAGCACGTAGCCCGACCCTCCCACGTTTCCGTACCCTCACCTGTGCCCTAAGCCTTGCCGTTCCCTAACCCTAACACTAGCCCGGAACGGAAACCCACCACCAGCCCTACACCTTACCCTACGCCGTTGCCTACTCCTGGCCTGTACTCTGGCACTGACCCGTGCATCAGCACGTAGCCTTACCCTCCCGCGTTTCTGTACCCTGACCTGTGCCCTAAGCCTTGCCGTTCCCTAACCCTAACCCTAGCCCAGAACGCAAATCCACCACCAGCCCTACACTATATCGTACGCCGTTGCCTACTCCTGGCCCGTACGCTGGCACTGACCCGTGCATCAGCACGTAGCCCGACCTTCCCACGTTTCCGTACCCTCAACTTTGCCCTAAGCCTTGCCGTTCCCTAACACTAACCCTAGCCCGGAACGCAAATCTACCACAAGCCCTACACCTTACCTTACGCCGTACACTCCTCCTGGCCCGTACGCTGGCACTGACCCGTGCGTCAGCACGTAGCCTGACCCTCCCACGTTTCCGTACCCTCACCTGTGCCCTAAGCCTTGCCTTTCCTTATTCCTAACCCTAGCCCGGAACGGAAACCCACCACCAGCCCTACACCATACCCTACGCCGTTGCCTACTCCTGGCCTGTACTCTGTCACTGACCAGTGCATCAGCACGTAGCCTTACCCTTCCACGTTTCCGTACCCTTACCTGTGCCCTAAGCCTTTCCGTTCCCTAACACTAACCCTAGCCCAGAACGCAAATCCACCACCAGCCCTACACTTTATCCTACGCCGTTGCCTACTCCTGACCCGTACGCTGGCACTGACCCGTGCGTCAGCACGTAGCCCGACCCTCCCACGTTTCCGTACCCTCACCTGTGCCCTAATCCTTGCCATTCCCTAACCCTAACCCTAGCCTGGAACGGAAATCAACCACAAGCCCTACACATTACCTTACGCCGTTGCCTACTCCTGGCTCGTACTCTGGCACTGACCCGTGCGTCAGGACGTAGCCTGACCCTCCCACGTTTCCGTACCCTCACCTGTGCCCTAAGCCTTGCCGTTCCCTAACCCTAACCATAGCCCAGAACGGAAACCCACCGCAAGCCCTACACCTTACCTTACGTCATACCCTACTCCTGGCCCATACGCTGGCACTGAACCGTGCGTCAGCACGTAGCCTGACCCGCCCACGTTTCCGTACCCTCACCTGTGCCCTAAGCCTTGCCGTTCCCTAACCCTAACCCGAACCCAGAATAGAAACCCACCACCTGCCCTACACCTTACCTTACGCCATACGCTACTCCTGACCCGTACGCTGGCAATGACCCGTGCGTCAGCACGTAGCCTGACCCACCCACTTTTCCGTACCATCACCTGTGCCCTAAGCCTTGCCGTTCCCTAACCCTAACCCTAGCCCGGAACGCAAATCCACCACCAGCCCTACACTTTACCCTACGCCGTTGCCTACTCCTGGCCCGTACGCTGGCACTGACGCGTGCGTCAGCACGTAGCCCGACCCTCCCACGTTTCCGTACCCTCACCTGTGCCCTAAGCCTTGCCGTTCCCTAACCCTAACACTAGCCCGGAACGGAAACCCACCACCAGCCCTACACCTTACCCTACGCCGTTGCCTACTCCTGGCCTGTACTCTGGCACTGACCCGTGCATCAGCACGTAGCCTTACCCTCCCGCGTTTCTGTACCCTGACCTGTGCCCTAAGCCTTGCCATTCCCTAACCCTAACCCTAGCCCAGAACGCAAATCCACCACCAGCCCTACACTATATCGTACGCCGTTGCCTACTCCTGGCCCGTACGCTGGCACTGACCCGTGCATCAGCACGTAGCCCGACCTTCCCACGTTTCCGTACCCTCAACTTTGCCCTAAGCCTTGCCGTTCCCTAACACTAACCCTAGCCCGGAACGCAAATCTACCACAAGCCCTACACCTTACCTTACGCCGTACACTCCTCCTGGCCCGTACGCTGGCACTGACCCGTGCGTCAGCACGTAGCCTGACCCTCCCACGTTTCCGTACCCTCACCTGTGCCCTAAGCCTTGCCTTTCCTTATTCCTAACCCTAGCCCGGAACGGAAACCCACCACAAACCCTACACCTTACCTTACGCCATACCCTACTCCTGGCACGAACGCTATCACTGAACCATGCGTCAGCACGTAGCCTGACCCTCGCACGTTTCCGTACCCTCACCTGTACCCTAAGCCTTGCCGTTCCCTAACCCTAACCCTAGCCCGGAATAGAAACCCACCGCAAGCCCTACACCTTACCTTACGCCGTACCCTATTCCTGGACCATACGCTGGCACTGAACCGTGCGTCAGCACGTAGCCTGACCCGCCCACGTTTCCGTACCCTCACCTGTGCCCTAAGCCTTGCCGTTCCCTAACCCTAACCCGAACCCAGAATAGAAACCCACCACCTGCCCTACACCTTACCTTACGCCGTACCCTACTCCTGACCCGTACGCTGGCACTGACCCGTGCGTCAGCACGTAGCCTGACCCTCCCACTTTTCCATACCCTCACCTGTGCCCTAAGCTTTGCCGTTCCCTAACCCTAACCCTAGCCCGGAACGCAAATCCACCACCAGCCCTACACTTTATCCTACGCCGTTGCCTACTCCTGGCCCGTATGCTGGCACTGACCCGTGCGTCAGCACGTAGCCCGACCTTCCCACGTTTCCGTACCCTCACCTGTGCCCTAAGCCTTGCCGTTCCCTAACCCTTACCCTAGCCTGGAATGGAAACCAACCACCAGCCCTACACCTTACCTTACGCCGTTGCCTACTCCTGGCCCGTACGCTGGCACTGACCCGTGCGTCAGCACGTAGCCCGACCCTCCCACGTTTCCGTACCCTCACCTGTGCCCTAAGCCTTGCCGTTCCCTAACCCTAACACTAGCCCGGAACGGAAACCCACCACCAGCCCTACACCTTACCCTACGCCGTTGCCTACTCCTGGCCTGTATTCTGGCACTGACCTATGCATCAGCACGTAGCCTTACCCTCCCGCGTTTCCATACCCTCACCTGTGCCTTAAGCCTTGCCGTTCCCTAACCCTAACCCTAGACCGGAACGCAAATCCACCACCAGCCCTACACTTTATCCTACGCCGTTGCCTACTACTGGCTCGTACGCTGGCACTGACCCGTGCGTCAGCACGTAGCCCGAACCTCCCACGTTTCCGTACCCTCACCTGTGCCCTAAGCCTTGCCGTTCCCTTACCCTAACCCTAACCTGGAACGGAAACCATCCACCATCCCTACACCTTACCTTACGCCGTTGACAACTCCTGGCCCATACGCTGGCACTGACCCGTGCGTCAGCACGTAGCCCGACCCTCCCAATTTTCCGTACCCTCACATGTGCCCTAAGTCTTGCTGTTCCCTAACCCTAACACTAGCCCGGAACGGAAACACACCACCAGCCCTACACCTTACCCTACGCCATTGCCTACTCCTGGCCTGTACTCACACTGACCCGTGCATCAGCACGTAGCCTTACCCTCCCACGTTTCCGTACCCTGACCTGTGCCCTAAGCCTTGCCGTTCCCTAACCCTAACCCTAGCCCGGAACGCAAATCCACCACCATCCTTACACTTTATGCTACGCCGTTGCCTACTATTGGCCTGTACGCTGGCACTGACACGTGCGTAAGCACGTAGCCTGACCCTCCCACGTTTCCGTACCCTCACCTGTGCCCTAAGCCTTGCCGTTCCCTAACACTAAACCTAGCCCGGAACGGAAACCCACCACCAGCCCTACACATTACCTTACGCCGTACCATACTCCTGGCCCGTACGCTGGCACTGACCCGTGCATCAGCACGTAGCCTTACACTCCCGCGTTTCCGTACCCTGACCTGTGCCCTAAGACTTGCCGTTCCCTAACCCTATCCCTAGCCGGGAACGCAAATCCACCACCAGCCCTAAACTTTAACCTACGCCGTTGCTTACTCCTGGCCCGTACGCTGGCACTGACCCGTGCGTCAGCACATAGCCTGACCCTCCCACGTTTCCGTACACTCACCTGTGCCCTAAGCCTTGCCGTTCCCAAACCCTAACCCTAGCCCGGAACGCAAATCCATCACCAGCCCTACACTTTATCCTACGCCGTTGCCTACTCCTGGCCCGTACGCTGGCACTGACCCGTGCGTCAGCACGTAGCCCGAACCTCCCACGTTTCCGTACCCTCACCTGTGCCCTAAGCCTTGCCGTTCCCTAACCCTAACCCTAGCCTGGAACGGAAACCAACCACCTGCCCTACACCTTACCTTACGCCGTTGCCTACTCCTGGCCCGTACGCTGGCACTGACCCGCGCGTCAGCACGTAGCCTGACCCTCCCCCGTTTCCGTACCCTCACCTGTGCCCTAAGCCTTGCCGTACCCTAACCCTAACCCTAGCCCGGAACGGAAACCCACCACCAGCCCTACACCTTACCGTACGCCGTTGCCTACTCCTTGCCTGTACTCTGTCACTGACCAGTGCATCAGCACGTAGCCTTACCCTCCCGAGTTTCCGTACCCTGACCTGTGCCCTAAGCCTTGCCGTTCCCTAACACTAACCCTAGCCCAGAACGCAAATCCACCACCAGCCCTACACTTTATCCTACGCCGTTGCCTACTCCTGGCCCGTACGCTGGCACTGACCCGTGCGTCAGCACGTAGCCCGACCCTCCCACGTTTCCGTACCCTCACCTGTGCCCTAATCCTTGCCGTTCCCAAACCCTAACCCTAGCCTGGAACGGAAATCAACCACAAGCCCTACACCTTACCTTACGCCGTACCCTACTCCTGGCTCGTACGCTGGCCCTGACCCGTGCGTCAGCACGTAGCCTGACCCTCCCACGTTTCCGTACCCTCACCTGTGCCCTAAGCCTTGCCGTTCCCTAACCCTAACCCTAGCCCAGAACGGAAACCCACCACCAGCCCTAAACCTTACCTTACGCCGTACCCTATTCCTGGACCATACGCTGGCACTGAACCGTGCGTCAGCACGTAGCCTGACCCGCCCACGTTTCCGTACCCTCACCTGTGCCCTAAGCCTTGCCGTTCCCTAACCTTAGCCCCGAACGGAAACGCACCACCAGCCCTACAACTTACCTTACGCCGTACCCTACTCCTAGCGCGTACGCTGGCACTGACCCGTGCGTCAGCACGTAGCCTGACCCTCGCACGTTTCTGTACCCTCACCTGTGCCCTAAGCCTTGCCGTTCCCTAACCCTAACACTAGCCCGGAACGCAAATCCACCACCAGCCCTACACTTTATCCTACGCCGTTGCCTACTCCTGGCCCGTACACTGGCACTGACCTGTGCGTCAGCACGTAGCCTTACCCTCCCGCATTTCCGTACCCTCACCTGTGCCGTAAGCCTTGCCGTTCCCTAACCTTAACCCTAGCCCCGAACGGAAACCAACAACCAGCCCTACACCTTACTCTACGCCGTTGCCTACTCCTGACTCATACGCTGGCACTGACCCATGCGTCAGCACGTAGCCTGACCCTCCCACTTTTCCGAACCCTCACCTGTGCCCTAAGCCTTGCCGTTCCCTAACCCTAACCCTAGCCCGGAACGCAAATCCACCACCAGCCCTACACTTTATCCTACGCCGTTGCCTACTCCTGGCCCGTACGCTGGCACTGACCCGTGCGTCAGCACATAGCCTGACCCTCCCACGTTTCCGTACACTCACCTGTACCCTAAGCCTTGCCGTTCCCTAACCCTAACCCTAGCCCGGTTCGGAAACCCACGCCCAGCCCTACACCTTACCCTACGCCGTTGCCTACTCCTGCTCCATACGCTAGCACTGACCTGTGCATCAGCACGTAGCCTTACCCTCCCGCGTTTCCGTACCCTCACCTGTGCCCTAAGCCTTGCCGTTCCCTAATCCTAACCCTAGCCCGGAACGGAAACCCACCACCAGCCCTACACCTTACCCTACGCCGTTGCCTACTCCTGGCCTGTACGCTGGCACTGACCCCTGCATCAGCACGTAGCCTTACACTCCCGCGTTTCCGTACCCTGACCTGTTCCCTAAGCCTTGCCGTTCCCTAACCCTAACCCTAGCCCGGAACGCAAATCCACCACCAGCCCTACACTTTATTCTACGCCATTGCCTACTCCTGGCCCGTACGCTGGCACTGACCCGTGCGTCAGCACGTAGCCTGACCCTCCCACGTTTCCGTACACTCACCTATGCCCTAAGCCTTGCCTTTCCCTATTCCTAACCCTAGCCTGGAACGGAAACCCACCACAAACCCTACACCTTACCTTACGCCATACCCTACTCCTGGCCCGAACGCTGTCACTGAACCGTGCGTCAGCACGTAGCCTGACCCTCCCTCGTTTCCGTACCCTCACCTGTACCCTAAGCCTTGCCGTTCCCTAACCCTAACCCTAGCCCGGAATAGAAACCCACCACCAGCCCTACACCTTACCTTACGCCATACCCTACTCCTGACCCGTACGCTGGCAATGACCCGTGCGTCAGCACGTAGCCTGACCCTCCCACTTTTCTGTACCCTCACCTGTGCCCTAAGCCTTGCAGTTCCCTAACCCTAACCCTAGCCCGGAACGCAAATCCACCACCAGCCCTACACTTTATCCTACGCCATTGCCTACTCCTGGCCCGTACGCTGGCACTGACGCGTGCGTCAGCACGTAGCCCGACCTTCCCACGTTTCCGTACCCTCACCTGTGCCCTAAGCCTTGCCGTTCCCTAACCCTAACCCTAGCCTGGAATGGAAACCAACCACCAGCCCTACACCTTACCTTACGCCGTTGCCTACTCCTGGCCCGTACGCTGGCACTGACCCGTGCGTCAGCACGTAGCCCGACCCTCCCACGTTTCCGTACCCTCACCTGTGCCCTAAGCCTTGCCGTTCCCTAACCCTAACCCTAGCCCGGAACGGAAACCCACCACCAGCCCTACACCTTACCCTACGCCGTTGCCTACTCCTGGCCTGTACTCTGGCACTGACCCGTGCATCAGCACGTAGCCTTACCCTCCCGCGTTTCTGTACCCTGACCTGTGCCTTAAGCCTTGCCGTTCCCTAACCCTAACCCTAGCCCAGAACGCAAATCCACCACCAGCCCTACACTATATCCTACGCCGTTGCCTACTCCTGGCCCGTACGCTGGCACTGACCCGTGCATCAGCACGTAGCCCGACCTTCCCACGTTTCCGTACCCTCACCTTTGCCCTAAGCATTGCCGTTCCCTAACACTAACCCTAGCCCGGAACGCAAATCTACCACAAGCCCTACACCTTACCTTACGCCGTACCCTCCTCCTGGCCCGTACGCTGGCACTGAACCGTGCGTCAGCATGTAGCCTGACCCTCCCACGTTTCCGTACCCTCACCTGTGCCCTAAGCCTTGCCTTTCCTTATTCCTAACCCTAGCCCGGAACGGAAACCCACCACAAACCCTACACCTTACCTTACGCCATACCCTACTCCTGGCACGAACGCTATCACTGAACCGTGCGTCAGCACGTAGCCTGACCCTCCCACGTTTCCGTACCCTCACCTGTACCCTAAGCCTTGCGGTTCCCTAACCCTAACCCTAGCCCGGAATAGAAACCCACCACCAGCCCTACACCTTACCTTACGCCATACCCTACTCCTGACCCGTACGCTGGCAATGACCCGTGCGTCAGCACGTAGCCTGACCCTCCCACGTTTCCGTACCCTCACCTGTGCCCTAAGCCTTGCCGTTCCCTAACCCTAACCCTAGCCCAGAACGGAAACCCACCACCAGCCCTACAACTTACCCTACGCCGTTGCCTACTCCTGGCCTGTACTCTGTCACTGACCAGTGCATCAGCACATAGCCTTACCCTCCCACGTTTCCGTACCCTTACCTGTGCCCTAAGCCTTGCCGTTCCCTAACACTAACCCTAGCCCAGAACGCAAATCCACCACCAGCCCTACACTTTATCCTACGCCGTTGCCGACTCCTGACCCGTACGCTGGCACTGACCCGTGCGTCAGCACGTAGCCCGACCCTCCCACGTTTCCGTACCCTCACCTGTGCCCTAATCCTTGCCGTTCCCTAACCCTAAACCTAGCCCGGAACGGAAATCAACCACAAGCCCTACACATTACCTTACGCCGTACCCTACTCCTGGCTCGTACTCTGGCACTGACCCGTGCGTCAGGACGTAGCCTGACCCTCCCACGTTTCCGTACCCTCACCTGTGCCCTAAGCCTTGCCGTTCCCTAACCCTAACCCTAGCCCAGAACGGAAACCCACCGCAAGCCCTACACCTCACCTTACGCCGTACCCTTTTCCTGGACCATACGATGGCACTGAACCGTGCGTCAGCACGTAGCCTGACCCGCCCACGTTTCCGTACCCTCACCTGTGCCCTAAGCCTTGCCGTTCCCTAACCCTAACCCGAACCCAGAATAGAAACCCACCACCTGCCCTACACCTTACCTTACGCCGTACCCTACTCCTGACCCGTACGCTGGCACTGACCCATGCGTCAGCACGTAGCCTGACCCTCCCACTTTTCTGTACCCTCACCTGTGCCCTAAGCCTTGCCGTTCCCTAACCCTAACCCTAGCCCGGAACGCAAATCCACCACCAGCCCTACACTTTATCCTACGCCGTTGCCTACTCCTGGCCCGTACGCTGGCACTGACCCGTGCGTCAGCACGTAGTCCGACCTTCCCACGTTTCCGTACCCTCACCTGTGCCCTAAGCCTTGCCGTTCCCTAACCCTTACCCTAGCCTGGAATGGAAACCAACCACCAGCCCTACACCTTAGCTTACGCCGTTGCCTACTCCTGGCCTGTATTCTGGCACTGACATATGCATCAGCACGTAGCCTTACCCTCCCGCGTTTCCGTACCCTGACCTGTGCCCTAAGCCTTGCCTTTCCCTAACCCTAACCCTAGACCTGAACGCAAATCCACCACCAGCACTGCACTTTATCCTACGCCGTTGCCTACTCCTGGCCTGTAGGCTGGCACTGACCCGTGCGTCAGCACGTAGCCCGACCCTCCCACGTTTCCATACCCTCACCTGTGCCTTAAGCCTTGCCGTTCCCTAACCCTAACCCTAGCCTGGAACGGAAATCAACCACAAGCCCTACACCTTACCTTACGCCGTACCCTACTCCTGGCCCGTACGCTGGCACTGACCCGTGCGTCACCACGTAGCCCGACCCTCCCACGTTTCCGTACCCTCACCTGTGCCCTAAGCCTTGCCGTTCCCTAAACCTAACCCTAGCCCTGAACGGAAACCCACCACCAGCCCTACACCTTACCTTACGCCGTACCCTACTCCAGACTCATACGCTGGCACTGACCCGTGTGTCAGCACGTAGCCTGACCCTCCCACATTTCCGTACCCTCACCTGTGCCCTAAGCCTTGCCGTTCCCTAACCCTAACCCTAGACCGGAACGCAAATCCACCACCAGCCCTACACTTTATCCTACGCCGTTGCCTACTACTGGCTCGTACGCTGGCACTGACCCGTGCGTCAGCACGTAGCCCGAACCTCCCACGTTTCCGTACCCTCACCTGTGCCCTAAGCCTTGCCGTTCCCTTACCCTAACCCTAACCTGGAACGGAAACCATCCACCATCCCTACACCTTACCTTACGCCGTTGACAACTCCTGGCCCATACGCTGGCACTGCCCCGTGCGTCAGCACGTAGCCCGACCCTCCCACGTTTCCGTACCCTCACATGTGCCCTAAGTCTTGCTGTTTCCTAACCCTAACACTAGCCCGGAACGGAAACACACCACCAGCCCTACACCTTACCCTACGCCATTGCCTACTCCTGGCCTGTACTCGCACTGACCCGTGCATCAGCACGTAGCCTTACCCTCCCACGTTTCCGTACCCTGACCTGTGCCCTAAGCCTTGCCGTTCCCTAACCCTATCCCTAGCCCGGAACGCAAATCCATCACCAGCCCTACACTTTATCCTACGCCGTTGCCTACTATTGGCCTGTACGCTGGCACTGACCCGTGCGTAAGCACGTAGCCTGACCCTCCCACGTTTCCGTACCCTCACCTGTGCCCTAAGCCTTGCCGTTCCCTAACCCTAAACCTTGCCCGGAACGGAAACCCACCACCAGCCCTACACATTACCTTACGCCGTACCATACTCCTGGCCCGTACGCTGGCACTGACCCGTGCATCAGCCCGTAGCCTTACACTCCCGCGTTTCCGTACCCTGACCTGTGCCCTAAGCCTTGCCTTTCCCTAACCCTATCCCTAGCCCGGAACGCAAATCCATCACCAGCCCTACACTTTATCCTACGCCGTTGCCTACTCCTGGCCCGTACGCTGGCACTGACCCGTGCGTCAGCACGTAGCCCGAACCTCCCACGTTTCCGTACCCTCACCTGTGCCCTAAGCCTTGCCGTTCCCTAACCCTAACCCTAGCCTGGAACGGAAACCAACCACCAGACCTACACCTTACCTTACGCCGTTGCCTACTCCTGGCCCGTACGCTGGCACTGACCCGCGCGTCAGCACGTAGCCTGACCCTCCCACGTTTCCGTACCCTCACCTGTGCCCTAAGCCTTGCCGTACCCTAACCCTAACCCTAGCCAGGAACGGAAACCCACCACCACCCCAACACCTTACCGTACGCCGTTGCCTACTCCTGGCCTGTACTCTGTCATTGACCAGTGCATCAGCACGTAGCCTTACCCTCCCGCGTTTCCGTACCCTGACCTGTGCCCTAAGCCTTGCCGTTCCCTAACACTAACCCTAGCCCAGAACGCAAATCCACCACCAGCCCTACACTTTATCCTACGCCGTTGCCTACTCCTGGCCCGTACGCTGGCACTGACCCATGCGTCAGCACGTAGCCCGACCCTCCCGCGTTTCCGTACCCTCACCTGTGCCCTAATCCTTGCCGTTCCCTAACCCTAACCCTAGCCTGGAACGGAAATCAACCACAAGCCCTACACCTTACCTTACGCCGTACCCTACTCCTGGCTCGTACGCTGGCACTGACACGTGCGTCAGCACGTAGCCTGACCCTCCCACGTTTCCGTACCCTCACCTGTGCCCTAAGCCTTGCCGTTCTCTAACCCAAACCCTAGCCCAGAACGGAAACCCACCACCAGCCCTACACCTTACCTTACGGCGTACCCTATTCCTGGACCATACGCTGGCACTGAACCGTGCGTCAGCACGTAGCCTGACCCGCCCACGTTTCCGTACCCTCACCTGTGCCCTAAGCCTTGCCGTTCCCTAACCTTAGCCCCGAACGGAAACGCACCACCAGCCCTACAACTTACCTTACGCCGTACCTACTCCTAGCGCGTATGCTGGCAATGACCCGTGCGTCAGCACGTAGCCTGACCCTCGCACGTTTCCGTACCCTCACCTGTGCCCTAAGCCTTGCCGTTCCCTAACCCTAACACTAGCCCGGAACGCAAATCCACCACCAGCCCTACACTTTATCCTACGCCGTTGCATACTCCTGGCCCGTACGCTGGCACTGACCTGTGCGTCAGCACGTAGCCTTACCCTCCCGCATTTCCGTACCCTCACCTGTGCCGTAAGCCTTGCCGTTCCCTAAACCTAAACCTAGCCCGGAATGCAAACCCACCACAAACCCTACACATTACCCTACGCCGTACCCTACTCCTGGATCGTAGGCTGGCACTGAACCGTGCACTGCACGTAGCCTGACACTCGCAAGCTTCCGTACCCTCACCTGTGCCCTAAGCCTTTCCGTTCCCTAACCCTAACCCTAGCCCGGAGAGCAAACCCACCACCAGCCCTACACCTTACCTTAAGCCGTACCCTACTCCTGGCCCGTACGCTGGACTGACCCGTGCGTCAGCACGTAGCCTGACCCTCCCTCGTTTCCGTACCCTCACCTGTGCCCTAAGCCTTGCCGTTCCCTATCCCTATCCCTAGCCCGGAACTCAAATCCACCACCAGCCGTACACCTTACCTTACGCTGTACCCTACTCCTGGCCCGTACGCTGGCACTGACACGTGCGGCAGCACGTAGCCTAACCCTCGCACGTTTCCCTACCCTCACCTGTGCCCTAAGCCTTACCGTTCCCTAACTCTAACCCTAGACCAGAACGCAAATCCCCACCAGCCCTACACCTTACCCTACGCCGTTGCCTACTCCTGGCATATACGCTAGCACAGACCTGTGCGTCACAACGTAGCCTTACCCTCCCGCGTTTCCGTACCCTCACCTGTGCCCTAAGCCTGGCCGTTCCCTAACCCTAACCCTAGCCCGGAATGGAAACCCACCACCAGCCCTACACCTTACCCTACGCCGTTGCCTACTCCTGGCCTATACGCTGGCACTGACCCGTGCATCAGCACGTAGCCTTACCCTCCCGCGTTTCCGTACCCTGACCTGTGCCCTAAGCATTGCCGTTTCCTAACCCTAACCCTAGCCCGGAACGCAAATCCACCACCAGCCCTACACTTTATCCTACGCCGTTGCCTACTCCTGGCCCGTACGCTGGCACTGACCCGTGTGTCAGCACGTAACCCGACCCTCCCACGTTTCCGTACCCTCACCAGTGCCCTAAGCCTTGCCGTTCCCTAACCCTAACACTAGCCCGGAACGGAAACCCACCACCAGCTCTAAACCTTACTTTACGCCGTACCCTATTCCTGGCCCATACGCTGGCACGGAACCGTGCGTCAGAACGTAGCCTGGCCCTCGCACGTTTCCGTACCCTCACCTGTGCCCTAAGCCTAGCCGTTCCCTAACCCTAACACTAGCCCGGAACGCAAACCCACCACCAGCCCTACACCTTACCTTACGCCGTACCCTACTCCTGACCCGTACGCTGGCACTGACCCGTCCGTGAGCACATAGCCTGACCCTCCCACGTTTCCGGACCCTCACCTGTGCCCTAAGCCTTGCCGTTCCCTAACCCTAACCCTAGCCCTGAACCCAAACCCAACAGCAGCCCTACACCTTACCCTACGCCGTAGCCCATTCCTTGCCCGTACGCTGGCACTGGCCCGTGCGTCAGCACGTAACCTGACCCTCCCACGTTTCCGTAACCACACCTGTGCCCTAAGCCTTGCCGTTCCCTAACCATAACCCGAGCCCGGAACGCAAACCCACCACCAGTCCTACACCTTACCCTACGCTGTTGCCTACTCCTGATCCGTACGCTGGCACTGACCGGTGCGTCAGCACATAGCCTTATCCTCCCACGTTTCCGTACCCTCACCTGTGCCCTAAGCCTTACCATTACCTAACCATGACCCTACCCCGGAACGCAAATCCACCACCAGCCCTACACCATACCCTACGACGTTGCCTACTCCTGGCTCGTACGCTGGCACTGACCCGTGCGTCACCACGTAGCCTGACACTCGCACGTTTCCGTACCCTCACCTGTGCCCTAAGACTTGCCATTCCCTAACCCTAACCCTAGCCCGGAACGCAAACCCACCAGAAACCCTACACCTTACCCTACGCCGTAGCACACTCCTGGACCGTACGCTGGCACTGACCCGTGCGTCAACACATAGCCTGACCCTCGCACGTTTCCGTACCCTCACCTGTGCCCTAAGCCTTTTCGTTCCCTAACCCTAACCCTAGCCCTGAGCGCAAAACCACCACCAGCCCTACACCATACCTTACGCCGTACCCAACTCCTGGCCCGTACGCTGGCACTGACCCGTGCGTCAGCACGTAGCCTGACCCTCCCACGTTTCCGTACACTCACCTGTGCCCTAAGCCTTGCCGTTCCCTAACCCTAACCCTAGCCCTGTACGGAAACCCACCCCCAGCCCTACACCTTACCCTACGCCGTTGCCTACTCCTGGCCTGTACGCTGGCACTGACCCGTGCATCAGCACGTAGCCTTACACTCCTGCGTTTCCGTACCCTGACCTGTGCCCTAAGCCTTGCCGTTCCCTAACCCTAACCCTAGCCCGGAACGCAAATCCACCACCAGCCCTACACTTTATCCTAGGCCATTGCCTACTCCTGGCCCGTACGCAGGCACTGACCCGTGCGTCAGCACATAGCCTGACCCTCCCACGTTTCCGTACACTCACCTGTGCCCTAAGCCTTGCCGTTCCCTAACCCTAACCCTAGACCGGAAAGAAAACCCACCACAAACCCTACACCTTACCCTACGCCATAGCCTACTCCTGGACCGTACGCTGGCACTGACCCGTGCGTCAGCACGTAGCCTGACCTTCGCACGTTTCCGTACCCTCACCTGTGCCCTAAGCCTTTCCGTTCCCTAACCCTAACCCTAGCCCTGAGCGCAAAACCACCACCAGCCCTACACCTTACTTTACGCCGTACCCAACTACTGGCCCGTACGCTGGCACTGACCCGTGCGTCAGCACGTAGCCTGACCCTCCCACGTTTCCGTACACTCACCTCTGCCCTAAGCCTTGCCGTTCCCTAACCCTAACCCTAGCCCAGAACGCAAATCCCCACCAGCCCTACACCTTACCCTACGCCGTTGCCTACTCTTGGCCCGTACGCTGGCACTGACCCGTGCGTAGGCACGTAGACTGACACTCCCACGTTTCCGTACGTTCACCTGTGCCCTAAGCCTTGCCGTTCCATAACCGTAACCCTAGCCCGGAATAGAAACCCACCACCAGCCCTAGACATTATCCTACACCGTTGCCTACTCCTGGCCCGTACGCTGGCACTGACACGTGCGTCAGCACGTAGCCTGACCCTCACACGTTTTCCTACCCTCACCTGTGCCCTAAGCCTTGCCTTTCCCTAACCGTAACCCTAGCCCAGAATGCAAATCCACCACCAGCCCTAAACCTTACCATACGCCGTTGCCTACTCCTGGTCCATACGCTGGCACTGACCCGTGCGTCACCACATAGCCTTATCCTCCCACGTTTCCGTACCCTCACCTGTGCCCTAAGCCTTACCATTACCTAACCCTGACCCTACCCCGGAAAGCAAATCCACCACCAGCCCTACACCATACCCTACGCCGTTGCCTACTCCTTGCTCGTACGCTGGCAATGAACCTTTCGTCACCACGTAGCCTGACCCTCCCATGTTTCCGTATCCTCACCTGTGCCCTAAGCCTTGCCGTTCCCTAACCCTAACCCTAGCCCGGAACGCAAACCCACCACCAACCCTACACCTTACCCTACACCGTAGCCTACTCCTTGACCGTACGCTGGCACTGACCCGTGCGTCAGCACGTAGCCTGACCCTCGCACGTTTCCGTACCCTCACCTGTGCCCTAAGCCTTTCCGTTCCCTAACCCTAACCGTAGCCCTGAGCGCAAAACCACCACCAGCCCTACACCTTACCTTACGCCGTACCCAACTCCTGGCCCATACGCTGGCACTGACCCGAGCATCAGCACGTAGCCTGACCCTCCCACGTTTCTGTACCCTCACCTGTGCCCTAAGCCTTGCCGTTCCCTAACCCTAACCCTAGCCCAGAACGCACAACCACCACCAGCCGTACACCTTACCTTACGCCGTACCCTACTCCTGGCCCGTACGTTGCCACTGACACGTGTGACAGCACGTAGCCTGACCCTCCCACGTTTCACTACCCTCACCTGTCCTGTAAGCCTTGTCGTTCCCTAACCCTAACCCTAGCCCAGAACGGAAACCCACCACCAGCCCTACACCTTACCTTACGCCGTACGCTACTCCTGGCCCGTACGCTGGCACTGACCGTGCGTCAGCACGTAGCCTAACCCTCCCACGTTTCCCTACCCTCACCTGTGCCCTAAACCTTGCCGTTCCCTAACCCTAACACTAGCCCAGAACGCAAATCCCCACCAGCCCTACACCTTACCCTACGCCGTTGCCTACTCCTGGCCCGTACGCTGGCACTGACCCGTGCGACAGCACGTAGCCGGACCCTCCCACGTTTCTGTACCCTCACCTGTGCCCTAAGCCTTGCTGTTCCCTAACCCTAACCCTAGCCGGGTACGGAAACCCACCCCCAGCTGTACACCTTACCCTACGCAGTTGCCTACTCCTGGCCTGTACGATGGCACTGACCCGTGCATCAGCACTTATCCTTACCCTGCCTCGTTTCCGTACCCTCACCTGTGCCCTAAGCCTTGCCGTTCCCTAACACTAACCCTAGCATGGAACGCAAATGCACCACCAGCCCTACACATTACCCTACGCCGTTGCCTACTCCTGGCCCATACACTGGCACTGACCCGTGCGTCAGCACGTAGCCTGACCCTCCCACGTTTCCGTACCCTCACCTGAGCCCTAAGCCTTGCCGTTCCCTAACCCTAACCCTAGCCCGGAACGGAAACCCACCAGCAGCCCTACACCTTACCTTACGCCGTACCCTATTCCTGGCCCGTACGCTGGCACTGAACCATGCGTCAGCACGTAGCCTGACCCTCCCACGTTTCCGTACCCTCACCTGTGCCCTAAGCCTTGCCGTTCCCTAACCCTAACCCTAGACCGTAACGCAAATCCACCACCAGCCCTACACTTTATCCTACGCCGTTGCCTACTCCTGGCCCGTACGCTGGCACTGACCCGTGAGTCAGCACGTAGCCCAACCCTCCCACGTTTCCGTACCCTCACCTGTGCCCTAAGCCTTGCCGTTTCCTAACCCTAACCCTAGCCTGGAACGGAAATCAACCACAAGCCCTACACCTTACCTTACGCCGTACCCTACTCCTGGCCCGTACGCTGGCACTGACCTGTGCGTCAACACGTAGCCTGAACCTCCCACGTTTACGTACCCTCACCTGTGCCCTAAGCCTTGCCTTTCCCTAACCCTAACCTAGCCTGGAACGGAAATCCAACAACCAGCCCTACACCTTACCTTACGCCGTTGCCTACTCCTGGCCCGTACGCTGCCACTGACCTGTGCATCAGCACGTAGCCCGACCCTCCCACGTTTCCGTAACCTCCCCTGTGCTGTAAGCCTTCCGGTTCCCTAACCCTAACCCTAGTCCGGAACAGAAAGCCACCACCAGCCCTACACCTTACCCTACGCCGTTGCCTACTCCTGGCCTGTACTCTGGCACTGACCCGTGCATCAGCACGTAGCCTTACCCACCCGCGTTTCCGTACCCTGACCTGTGCCCAAAGACTTGCCGTTCCCTAACCCTAACCCTAGCCCAGAATGCAAATCCACCACCAGCCCTACACTTTATCCTACGCCGTTGCCTACTCCTGGCACGTACACTGGCACTGACCCGTGCGTCAGCACGTAGCCCGACCCTCCCCCGTTTCCGTACCCTCACCTGTGCCCTAAGCCTTCCCGTTCCCTAACCCTAACCCTAGCCTGGAACGGAAATCAACCACAAGCCCTACAGCTTACCTTACGCAGTACCCTACTCCTGGCCAGTACTCTGGCACTAACCCGTGTGTCAGCACGTAGCCTGACCCTCCCACGTTTCCGTACCCTCACCAGTGCCCTAAGCCTTGCCGTTCCCTAACCCTAACCCTAGCCTGGAACGGAAATCAACCACCAGCCCTACACCTTACCTTACGCCGTTGCCTACTCCTGGCCCGTACGCTGGCACTGACCCGTGCATCAGCACGTAGCCCGACCCTCCCACGTTTCCGTACCCTCAAATGTGCTGTAAGCCTTGCCGTTCCCTAACCCTAACCCTAGCCCGGAACACAAAACCACCACCAGCCCTACACCTTACCCTACGCCGTTGCCTACTCCTGGCCTGTACTCTGGCACTGACCCGTGCATCAGCACGTAGCCTTACCCACCCGCGTTTCCGTACCCTGACCTGTGCCCTAAGCCTTGCCTTTCCCTAACCCTAACCCTAGCCTGGAACGGAAATCAACCACCAGCCCTACACCTTACCTTACGCCGTACCCTACTCCTGGCCCGTACGCTGGCACTGACCCGTGCGTCACCACGTAGCCTGACCCTCCCACGTTTCCGTACCCTCACCTGTGCCCTAAGCCTTGCCGTTCCCTAACCCTACCCTAGCCCGGAAAGGAAACCCACCACCAGCCCTACACCTTACCTTACGCCGTACCCTCTTCCTGGCCCCTACGCTGGCACTGACCGTGCGTCAGCACGTAGTCTGACCCTCCCACGTTTCTGTACCCTCACCTGTGCCCTAAGCCTTGCCGTTCCCGAACCCTAACCCTAGCCCGGAACGCAAATCCACCTCCAGCCCTACACTTTATCCTACACCGTTGCCTACTCCTGGCCCGTACGCTGGCACTGACCCGTGCGTCAGCACGTAGCCTGACCCTCCCACGTTTCCGTACCGTCACCTGTGCCCTAAGCCTTGCCGTTCCCTAACCCTAACCCTAGCCCGAAACGCAAATCCACCACCAGCCCTACACTTTATCCTACGCCATTGCCTACTCCTGGCCCGTACTCTGGCACTGACCCGTGCGTCAGCACGTAGCCTGACCCTCCCTCGTTTCCGTACCCTCACCTGTGCCCTAAGCCTTGCCGTTCCATAACGCTAACCCTAGCCCGGAACGGAAACCCACAACCAGCCCTACACCTTACCTTACGCCGTACCCTATTCCTGGCCCGTACGCAGGCACTGTAGCGTGCGTCAGCACGTAGCCTGACCCTCCCACGTTTCCGTACCCTCACCTGTGCCCTAAGCCTTGCCGTTCCCTAACCCTAACCCTAGCCCGGAATAGAAACCCACCACCAGCCCTACACCTTACTGTACGCCCTACCCTACTCCTGACCCGTACGCTGGCACTGAACCGTGCGTCAGCACGTAGCCTGACCCTCCCACGTTTCCGTACCCTCACCTGTGCCCTAAGCCTTGCCATTCCCTAACCCTAACCCTAGCCCGAAACGCACAACCACCACCAGCCCTACACTTTATCCTACACCGTTGCCTACTCCTGGCCCGTACGCAGGCACTGACACGTGCGTCAGCACGTAGCCCGACCCTCCCACGTTCCCGTACCCTCACCTGTGCCCTAAGCCTTGCCGTTCCCTAACCCTAACAATAGCCTGGAACGGAAACCAACCACCAGCCCTACACCTTACCTTACGCCGTTGCCTACTCCTGGCCCGTAAGCTGGCACTGACCCGTGCGTCAGCATGTAGCCTGACCCTCCCACGTTTCGGTACCCTTACCTGTGCCCTAAGCCTTGCCGTTCCCTAACCCTAATCATAGCCCGGAACGGAAACCACCACCAGCACTACAACTTACCCTACGCCGTTGCCTACTCCTGGCCCGTATTCTGGCACTGACCCTTGCATCAGCACGTAGCCTTACCCTCCCGAGTATCCGTACCCTGACCTGTGCCCTAAGCCTTGCCGTTCCCTAACCCTAACCCTAGCCCAGAACGCAAATCCACCACCAGCCCTACACTTTATCCTACGCCGTTGCCTACTTCTGGCCCGTACGCTGGCACTGACCCGTGCGTCAGCACGTAGCCCGACCCTCCCACCTTTCCGTACCCTCACCTGTGCCCTAAGCCTTGCCGTTCCCTAACCCTAACCCTAGCCTGGAACGGAAATCAACCACAAGCCCTACACCTTACGTTACGCCGTACCCTACTCCTGGCCCGTACGCTGGCACTGACCCGTGCGTCAGCACGTAGCCTGACCCTCCCACGTTTCCGTACCCTCACCTGTGCCCTAAGCCTTGCCGTTCCCTAACTCTAACCCTAGACCGGAACGCAAATCCACCACCAGCCCTACACTTTATCCTACACCGTTGCCTACTCCTGGCCCGTACGCTGGCACTGACCCGTGCGTCAGCACGTAGCCTGACCCTCCCACTTTTCCGTACCCTCACCTGTGCCCTAAGCCTTGCCGTTCCCTAACCCTAACCCTAGCCCAGAACGTAAATCCACCACCAGCCCTACACTTTATCCTACGCCGTTGCCTACTCCTGGCCCGTACACTGGCACTGACCCGTGCGTCAGCACGTAGCCTGACCCGCCCACGTTTCCGTACCCTCACCTGTGCCCTAAGCCTTGCCGTTCCCTAACCCTAACCCTAGACCGGCACGGGAACCCACCAACAACCCTACACCTTACCTTACGCCGTACCCTATTCCTGGCCCGTACGCTGTCACTGAGCCGTGCGAAAGCATGTAGCCCGACCCTCCCACGTTTCCGTACCCTCACCTGTGCCCTAAGCCTTGCCGTTCCCTAACCCTAACCCTAGCCTGGGACGGAAATCAACCACAAGCCCTACACCTTACCTTATGCCGTACCCTACTCCTGGCCCGTACGCTGGCACTGACCCGTGCGTCAGCACGTAGCCTGACCCTCCCACGTTTCCATACCCTCACCTGTGCCCTAAGCCTTGCCGTTCCCTAACCCTAACCCTAGCCCGGAACGCAAATCCACCACCAGCCCTACACTTTATCCTACGCCGTTGCCTACTCCTGGCCCGTACGCTGGCACTGACCCGTGAGTTAGCACGTAGCCCGACACTCCCACGTTTCCGTAACCTCACCTGTGCCCTAAGCCTTGCCGTTCCCTAACCCTAGCCCTAGCCTGGAACGGAAACCAACCACCAGCCCTACACCTTACCTTACGCCGTTGCCTACCTCTGGGCCGTACGCTGGCCCTGACCCGTGCGTCAGCACGTAGCCCGACACTCCCAAGTTTCCGTACCCTCACCTGTGCCCTAAGCCTTGCCGTTCCCTAACCCTAACCCTAGCCCGGAATGGAAAACCAACACCAGCCCTACACCTTACCTTACGCCGTACCCTACTCCTGGCCCGTACGATGGCACTGACACGTGCGTCAGCACGTAGCCTTACCCTCCCACGTTTCCGTACACTCACCTGTGCCCTAAGCCTTGCCGTTCCCTAACCCTAAACCTAGCCCGGAATAGAAACCCACCACCAGCCCTAAACCTTACCTTACGCCATACCCTACTCCTGACCCGTACGCTGGCACTAACCCGTGCGTCAGCACGTAGCCTGACCCTCCCACATTTCCGTACCCTCACCTGTGCCCTAAGCCTTGCCGTTTCCTAACCCTAACCATAGCCCGGAACGCAAATCCACCACCAGCCCTACACTTTATCCTACGCCGTTGCCTACTCCTGGCCCGTACGCTGGCACTGACACGTGCGTCAGCACGTAGCCCGACCCTCCCACGTTTCCGTACCCTCACCTGTGCCCTAAGCCTTGCCGTTCCCTAACCCTAATCCTAGCCTGGAACGAAAACCCACCACCAGCCCTACACCTTACCTTACGCCGTTGCCTACTCCTGGCCCGTACGCTGGCACGGACCCGTGCGTCAGCACGTAGCCCGACCCTCCCACGTTTCTGTACTCTCACCTGTGCCCTTAGCCTTGCCGTTCCCTAACCCTAACCCTAGCCTGGAACGGAAATCAACCACAAGCCCTACACTTTATCCTACGCCGTTGCCTACTCCTGGCCCGTACGCTGGCACTGACCCGTGCGTCAGCACGTAGCCCGACCCTCCCACGTTTCCGTACCCTCACCTGTGCCCTAAGCCTTGCCGTTCCCTAACCCTAACCCTAGCCTGGAACGGAAATCAACCACCAGCCCTACACCTTACCTTACGCCGTACCCTACTCCTGGCCCGTACGCTGGCACTGACCCGTTCGTCACCACGTAGCCTGACCCTCCCACGTTTCCGTACCCTCACCTGTGCCCTAAGCCTTGCCGTTCCCTAACCCTACCCTAGCCCGGAAAGGAAACCCACCACCAGCCCTACACCTTACCTTATGCCGTACGCTGTTCCTGGCCCCTACACTGGCACGGAACCGTGTGTCAGCACGTTGTCTAACCCTCTCACGTTTCCGTACCCTCACCTGTGCCCTAAGCCTTGCCATTCCCGAACCCTAACCCTAGCCCGGAACGCAAATCCATCTCCAGCCCTACACTTTATCCTACACCGTTGCCTACTCCTGGCCCGTACGCTGGCACTGACCCGTGCGTCAGCACGTAGCCTGACCCTCCCACGTTTCCGTACCGTCACCTGTGCCCTAAGCCTTGCCGTTCCCTAACCCTAACCCTAGCCCGAAATGCAAATCCACCACCAGCCCTACACTTTATCCTACGCCTTTGCCTACTCCTGGCCCGTACGCTGGCACTGACCCGTGCGTCAGCACGTAGCCTGACCCTCCCACGTTTCCGTACCCTCACCTGTGCCCTAAGCCTTGCCGTTCCCTAACCCTAACCCTAGCCCGGAACGGAAACCCACCACCAGCCCTACACCTTACCTTACGCCGTACCCTATTCCTGGCCCGTACGCAGGCACTGTAGCATGTGTCAGCACGTAGCCTGACCCTCCCACGTTTCCGTACCCTCACCTGTGCCCTAAGCCTTGCCGTTCCCTAACCCTAACCCTAGCCCGGAATAGAAACCCACCACCAGCCCTACACCTTACTGTACGCCCTACCCTACTCCTGACCCGTACGCTGGCACTGAACCGTGCGTCAGCACGTAGCCTGACCCTCCCACGTTTCCGTACCCTCACCTGTGCCCTAAGCCTTGCCGTTCCCTAACCCTAACCCTAGCCCGGAACGCACAACCACCACCAGCCCTACACTTTATCCTACACCGTTGCCTACTCCTGGCCCGTACGCAGGCACTGACCCGTGCGTCAGCACGTAGCCCGACCCTCCCACGTTCCCGTACCCTCACCTGTGCCATAAGCCTTGCCGTTCCATAACCCTAACAATAGCCTGGAATGGAAACCAACCACCAGCCCTACACCTCACCTTACGCCGTTGCCTACTCCTGGCCCGTAAGCTGGCACTGACCCGTGCGTCAGCATGTAGCCTGACCCTCCCACGTTTCGGTACCCTTACCTGTGCCCTAAGACTTGCCGTTCCCTAACCCTAATCGTAGCCCGGAACGGAAACCACCACCAGCATTACAACTTACCCTACGCCGTTGCCTACTCCTGGCCCGTATTCTGGCACTGACCCTTGCATCAGCACGTAGCCTTACCCTCCCGAGTATCCGTACCCTGACCAGTGCCCTAAGCCTTGCCGTTCCCTAACCCTAACCCTAGCCCAGAACGCAAATCCACAACCAGCCCTACACTTTATCCTACGCCGTTGCCTACTTCTGGCCCGTACGCTGGCACTGACCCGTGCGTCAGCACGTAGCCCGACCCTCCCATCTTTCCGTACCCTCACCTGTGCCCTAAGCCTTGCCGTTCCCTAACCCTAACCCTAGCCTGGAACGGAAATCAACAACAAGCCCTACACCTTACCTTACGCCGTACCCTACTCCTGGCCCGTACGCTGGCACTGACCCGTGCGTCAGCACGTAGCCTGACCCTCCCACGTTTCCGTACCCTCACCTGTGCCCTAAGCCTTGCCGTTCCCTAACTCTAACCCTAGCCCGGAACGCAAATCCACCACCAGCCCTACACTTTATCCTACACCGTTGCCTACTCCTGGCCCGTATGCTGGCACTGACCCGTGCGTCAACACGTAGCCTGACCCTACCACGTTTCCGTACCCTCACCTGTGCCCTAAGCCTTGCCGTTCCCTATCCCTAACCCTAGCCCGGAACGTAAATCCACCACCAGCCCTACACTTTATCCTACGCCGTTGCCTACTCCTGGCCCGTACACTGGCACTGACACGTGCGTCAGCACGTAGCCTGACCCTCCCACGTTTCCGTACCCTCACCTGTGCCCTAAGCCTTGCCGTTCCCTAACCCTAACCCTAGCCCGGAACGTAAATCCACCACCAGCCCTACACTTTATCCTACGCCGTTGCCTACTCCTGGCCCGTACCCTGGCACTGACCCGTGCGTCAGCACGTAGCCCGACCCTCCCACGTTTCCGTACCCTCACCTGTGCCCTAAGCCTTGCCGTTCAATAACCCTAACCCTAGACAGGCACAGGAACCCACCAACAGCCCTACACCTTACCTTACGCCGTACCCTATTCCTGGCCCGTACGCTGGCACTGAGCCGTGCGACAGCATGTAGCCCGACCCTCCCACGTTTCCGTACCCTCACCTGTGCCCTAAGCCTTGCCGTTCCCTAACCCTAACCCTAGCCTGGGACAGAAATCAACCACAAGCCCTACACCTTACCTTATGCCGTACCCTACTCCTGGCCCGTACGCTGGCACTGACCCGTGCGTCAGCACGTAGCCTGACCCTCCCACGTTTCCATACCCTCACCTGTGCCCTAAGCCTTGCCGTTCCCTAACCCTAACCCTAGCCCGGAACGCAAATCCACCACCAGCCCTACACTTTATCCTACGCCGTTGCCTACTCCTGGCCCGTACGCTGGCATTGACCCGTGAGTTAGCACGTAGCCCGATACTCCCACGTTTCCGTAACCTCACCTGTGCCCTAAGCCTTGCCGTTCCCTAACACTAACCCTAGCCTGGAACGGAAACCAACCACCAGCCCTACACCTTACCTTACGCCGTTTCCTACCTCTGGCCCGTACGCTGGCACTGACCCGTGTGTCAGCACGTAGCCCGACACTCCCAAGTTTCCGTACCCTCACCTGTGCCCTAAGCCTTGCCGTTCCCTAAACCTAACCCTAGCCCGGAATGGAAAACCAACACCAGCCCTACACCTTACCTTACGCTCTACCCTACTCCTGGCCCGTACGATGGCACTGACCCGTGGGTCAGCACGTAGCCCGACCCTCCCACGTTTCCGTACCCTCACCTGTGCCCAAAGCCTTGCCGTTCCCTAACCCTAATCCTAGCCTGATACGAAAACCCACCACCAGCCCTACACCTTACCTTACGCCGTTGCCTACTCCTGGCCCGTACGCTGGCACTGACCCGTGCGTCAGCACGTAGCCCGACCCTCCCACGTTTCTGTACTCTCACCTGTGCCCTTAGCCTTGCCGTTCCCTAACCCTAACCCTAACCCTGAACGGAAACCCACCACCAGCCCTACACCTTACCCTACACCGTTGCCTACTCCTGGCCTGTACTCTGGCACTAACCTATGCATCAGCACGTAGCCTTACCCTCCCACGTTTCTGTACCCTGACCTGTGCCCTAAGCCTTGCCGTTCCCTAACCCTAACCCTAGCCCAGAACGCAAATCCACCACCAGCCCTACACTTTATCCTACGCCGTTGCCTACTCCTGGCCCGTACGCTGGCACTGACCCGTGCGTCAGCACGTAGCCCGACCCTCCCACGTTTCCGTACCCTCACCTGTACCCTAAGCCTTGCCGTTCCCTAACCCTAACCCTAGCCTGGAACGGAAATCAACCAAAAGCCCTACACCTTACCTTACGCCGTACCCTCTTCCTGGCCCGTACGCTGGCACTGAACCGTGCGTCAGCACGTAGCCTGACCCTCCCACGTTTCCGTACCCTCACATGTGCCCTAAGCCTTGCCGTTCCCTAACCCTAACACTAGCCCGTAATAGAAACCCACCACCAGCCCTACACCTTACCTTACGCCGTACCCTACTCCTGACCCGTACGCTGGCACTGACCCGTGCGTCAGCACGTAGCCTGACCCTCCCACATTTCCGTACCCTCACCTGTGCCCTAAGCATTGCCGTTCCCTAACTCTAACCCTAGCCCGGAACGCAAATCCACCACCAGCCCTACACTTTATCCTACGCCGTTGCCTACTCCTGGCCCGTACGCTGGCACTGACCCGTGCGTCAGCACGTAGCCCGACCCTCCCAAGTTTCCGTACCCTCACCTGTGCCCTAAGCCTTGCCGTTCCCTAACCCTAACACTAGCCTGGAACGGAAACCAACAACCAGCCCTACACCTTACCTTACGCCGTCGCCTACTCCTGGCCCGTACGCTGGCACTGACCCGCGCGTCAGCACGTAGCCTGACCCTCCCACGTTTCCGTACCCTCACCAGTTCCCTAAGCCTTGCCGTTCCCTAACCCTAACCCTAGCCCGGAACGGAAACCCACCACCAGCCCTAGACCTTACCCTACGCCGTTGCCTACTCCTGGCCTGTACTCTGTCACTGACCCGTGCGTCAGCACGTAGCCCGACCCTCCCACGTTTCCGTACCCTCACCTGTGCCCGAAGCCTTGCCGTTCCCTAACCCTAACCCTAGCCTGGAACGGAAATCAACCACAAGCCCTACAGCTTACCTTACGCCGTACCCTACTCCTGGCCAGTACTCTGGCACTAACCCGTGTGTCAGCACGTAGCCTGACCCTCCCACGTTTCCGTACCCTCACCAGTGCCCTAAGCCTTGCCGTTCCCTAACCCTAACCCTAGCCCGGAACACAAAACCACCACCAGCCCTACACCTTACCCTACGCCGTTGCCTACTCCTGGCCTGTACTCTGGCACTGACCCGTGCATCAGCACGTAGCCTTACCCACCCGCGTTTCCGTACCCTGACCTGTGCCCTAAGCCTTGCCTTTCCCTAACCCTAACCCTAGCCAAGAACGCAAATCCATCACCAGCCCTACACTTTATCCTACGCCGTTGCCTACTCCTGGCCCGTACGCTGGCACTGACCCGTGCGTCACCACGTAGCCTGACCCTCCCACGTTTCCGTACCCTCACCTGTGCCCTAAGCCTTGCCGTTCCCTAACCCTACCCTAGCCCGGAAAGGAAACCCACCACCAGCCCTACACCTTACCTTACGCCGTACCCTGTTCCTGGCCCCTACGCTGGCACTGAACAGTGCGTCAGCACGTAGCCTGACCCTCCCACGTTTCCGTACCGACACCTGTGCCCTAAGCCTTGCCGTTCCCTAACCCTAACCCTAGCCCGAAACGCAAATCCACCACCAGCCCTACACTTTATCCTACGCCGTTGCCTACTCCTGGCCCGTACGCTGGCACTGACCCGTGTGTCAGCACGTAGCCTGACCCTCCCACGTTTCCGTACCCTCACCTGTGCCCTAAGCCTTGCCGTTCCCTAACACTAACCCTAGCCCGGAATAGAAACCCACCACCAGCCCTACACCTTACTGTACGCCCTAACCAACTCCTCACCCGTACGCTGGCACTGAACCGTGCGTCAGCACGTAGCCTGACCCTCCCACGTTTCCGTACCCTCACCTGTGCCCTAAGCCTTGCCGTTCCCTAACCCTAACCCTAGCCCGGAATGCACAACCACCACCAGCCCTACACTTTATCCTACACCGTTGCCTACTCCTGGCCCGTACGCAGGCACTGAACCGTGCGTCAGCACGTAGCCCGACCCTCCCACGTTCCCGTACCCTCACCTGTGCCCTAAGCCTTGCCGTTCCCTAACCGTAACAATAGCCTGGAACGGAAACCAACCACCAGCCCTACACCTTACCTTACGCCGTTGCCTACTCCTGGCCCGTACGCTGGCACTGACCCGTGCGTCAGCATGTAGCCTGACCCTCCCACGTTTCGGTACCCTTACCTGTGCCCTAAGACTTGCCGTTCCCTAACCCTAATCGTAGCCCGGAACGGAAACCACCACCCGCATTACAACTTACCCTATGCCGTTGCCTACTCCTGGCCCGTATTCTGGCACTGACCCTTGCATCAGCACGTAGCCTTACCCTCCCGTGTATCCGTACCCTGACCTGTGCCCTAAGCCTTGCCGTTCCCTAACCCTAACCCTAGCCCAGAACGCAAATCCACCACCAGCCCTACACTTTATCCTACGCCGTTGCCTACTTCTGGCCCGTACGCTGGCACTGACCCGTGCGTCAGCACGTAGCCCGACCCTCCCACCTTTCCGTACCCTCACCTGTGCCCTAAGCCTTGCCGTTCCCTAACCCTAACCCTAGCCTGGAACGGAAATCAACCACAAGCCCTACACCTTACCTTACGCCGTACCCTACTCCTGGCCCGTACGCTGGCACTGACCCGTGCGTCAGCACGTAGCCTGACCCTCCCACGTTTCCGTACCCTCACCTGTGCCCTAAGCCTTGCCGTTCCCTAACTCTAACCCTAGCCCGGAACGCAAATCCACCACCAGCCCTACACTTTATCCTACACCGTTGCCTACTCCTGGCCCGTACGCTGGCACTGACCCGTGCGTCAGCACGTAGCCTGACCCTCCCACCTTTCCGTACCCTCACCTGTGCCCTAAGCCTTGCCGTTCCCTAACCCTAACCCTAGCCTGGAACGTAAATCCACCACCAGCCCTACACTTTATCCTACGCCGTTGCCTACTCCTGGCACGTACACTGGCACTGACCCGTGCGTCAGCACGTAGCCCGACCCTCCCACGTTTCCGTACCCTCACCTGTGCCCTAAGCCTTGCCGTTCCCTAACCCTAACCCTAGACCGGCACGGGAACCCACCAACAGCCCTACACCTTACCTTAGACCGTACCCTATTCCTGGCCCGTACGCTGGCACTGAGCCGTGCGACAGCATGTAGCCCGACCCTCCCACGTTTCCGTACCCTCACCTGTGCCCTAAGCTTTGCCGTTCCCTAACCCTAACCCTAGCCTGGGACGGAAATCAACCACAAGCCATACACCTTACCTTATGCCGTACCCTACTCCTGGCCCGTACGCTGGCACTGACCCGTGCGTCAGCACGTAGCCTGAGCCTCCCACGTTTCCATACCCTCACCTGTGCCCTAAGCCTTGCCGTTCCCTAACCCTAACCCTAGCCCGGAACGCAAATCCACCACCAGCCCTACACTTTATCCTACGCCGTTGCCTACTCCTGGCCCGTACGCTGGCACTGACCCGTGAGTTAGCACGTAGCCCGACACTCCCACGTTTCCATAACCTCACCTGTGCCCTAAGCCTTGCCGTTCCCTAACCCTAACCCTAGCCTGGAACGGAAACCAACCACCAGCCCTACACCTTACCTTACGCCGTTTTCTACCTCTGGCCCGTACTCTGGCACTGACCCGTGCGTCAGCACGTAGCCCGACACTCCCAAGTTTCCGTACCCTCACCTGTGCCCTAAGCCTTGCCGTTCCCTAACCCTAACCCTAGCCCGGAACAGAAATCAAACACAAGCCCTACACCTTACCTTACGCCGTACCCTAGTCCTGGCCCGTACGCTGGCACTGACCCGTGCGTCAGCACGTAGCCCGACCCTCCCACGTTTCTGTACTCTCACCTGTGCCCTTAGCCTTGCCGTTCCCTAACCCTAACCCTAGCCCTGAACGGAAACCCACCACCAGCCCTACGCCTTACCCTACGCCGTTGCCTACTCCTGGCCTGTACTCTGGCACTGACCTATGCATCAGCACGTAGCCTTACCCTACCACGTTTCCGTACCCTGACCTGTGCCCTAAGCCTTGCCGTTCCCTAACCCTAACCCTAGCCCAGAACGCAAATCCACAACCAGCCCTACACTTTATCCTACGCCGTTGCCTACTCCTGGCCCGTACGCTGGCACTGACCCGTGCGTCAGCACGTAGCCCGACCCTCCCACGTTTCCGTACCCTCACCTGTACCCTAAGCCTTGCCGTTCCCTAACCCTAACCCTAGCCTGGAACGGAAATCAACCAAAAGCCCTACACCTTACCTTACGCCGTACCCTACTCCTGGCCCGTACGCAGGCACTGAACCGTGCGTCAGCACGTAGCCTGACCCTCCCACGTTTCCGTACCCTCACATGCGCCCTAAGCCTTGCCGTTCCCTAACCCTAAACCTAGCCCGTAATAGAAACCCACCACCAGCCCTACAAGTTACCTTACGCCGTACCCTACTCCTGACCCGTACGCTGGCACTGAACCGCGCGTCAGCACGTAGCCTGACCCTCCCCCGTTTCCGTACCCTCACCTGTGCCCTAAGCCTTGCCGTACCCTAACCCTAACCCTAGCCCGGAACGGAAAACCACCACCAGCCCTACACCTTACCGTACGCCGTTGCCTACTCCTTGCCTGTACTCTGTCACTGACCAGTGCATCAGCACGTAGCCTTACCCTCCCGCGTTTCCGTACCCTGACCTGTGCCCTAAGCCTTGCCGTTCCCTAACACTAACCCTAGCCCAGAACGCAAATCCACCACCAGCCCTACACTTTATCCTACGCCGTTGCCTACTCCTGGCCCGTACGCTGGCACTGACCCGTGCGTCAGCACGTAGCCCGACCCTCCCACGTTTCCGTACCCTCACCTGTGCCCTAATCCTTGCCGTTCCCAAACCCTAACCCTAGCCTGGAACGGAAATCAACCACAAGCCCTACACCTTACCTTACGCCGTACCCTACTCCTGGCTCGTACGCTGGCCCTGACCCGTGCGTCAGCACGTAGCCTGACCCTCCCACGTTTCCGTACCCTCACCTGTGCCCTAAGCCTTGCCGTTCCCTAACCCTAACCCTAGCCCAGAACGGAAACCCACCACCAGCCCAACACCTTACCTTACGCCGTACCCTATTCCTGGACCATACGCTGGCACTGAACCGTGTGTCAGCACGTAGCCTGACCCGCCCACGTTTCCGTACCCTCACCTGTGCCCTAAGCCTTGCCGTTCCCTAACCTTAGCCCCGAACGGAAACGCACCACCAGCCCTACAACTTACCTTACGCCGTACCCTACTCCTAGCGCGTACGCTGGCACTGACCCGTGCGTCAGCACGTAGCCTGACCCTCGCACGTTTCTGTACCCTCACCTGTGCCCTAAGCCTTGCCGTTCCCTAACCCTAACACTAGCCCGGAACGCAAATCCACCACCAGCCCTACACTTTATCCTACGCCGTTGCCTACTCCTGGCCCGTACGCTGGCACTGACTTGTGCGTCAGCACGTAGCCTTACCCTCCCGCATTTCCGTACCCTCACCTGTGCCGTAAGCCTTGCCGTTCCCTAACCTTAACCCTAGCCCCGAACGGAAACCAACCACAAGCCCTACACCTTACTCTACGCCGTTGCCTACTCCTGACTCATACGCTGGCACTGACCCATGCGTCAGCACGTAGCCTGACCCTCCCACTTTTCCGAACCCTCACCTGTGCCCTAAGCCTTGCCGTTCCCTAACCCTAACCCTAGCCCGGAACGCAAATCCACCACCAGCCCTACACTTTATCCTACGCCGTTGCCTACTCCTGGCCCGTACGCTGGCACTGACCCGTGCGTCAGCACATAGCCTGACCCTCCCACGTTTCCGTACACTCACCTGTACCCTAAGCCTTGCCGTTCCCTAACCCTAACCCTAGCCCGGTTCGGAAACCCACGCCCAGCCCTACACCTTACCCTACGCCGTTGCCTACACCTGCTCCATACGCTAGCACTGACCTGTGCATCAGCACGTAGACTTACCCTCCCGCGTTTCCGTACCCTCACCTGTGCCCTAAGCCTTGCCGTTCCCTAATCCTAACCCTAGCCCGGAACGGAAACCCACCACCAGCCCTACACCTTACCCTACGCCGTTGCCTACTCCTGGCCTGTACGCTGGCACTGACCCCTGCATCAGCACGTAGCCTTACACTCCCGCGTTTCCGTACCCTGACCTGTTCCCTAAGCCTTGCCGTTCCCTAACCCTAACCCTAGCCCGGAACGTAAATCCACCACCAGCCCTACACTTTATCCTACGCCGTTGCCTACTCCTGGCCCGTACCCTGGCACTGACCCGTGCGTCAGCACGTAGCCCGACCCTCCCACGTTTCCGTACCCTCACCTGTGCCCTAAGCCTTGCCGTTCAATAACCCTAACCCTAGACAGGCACAGGAACCCACCAACAGCCCTACACCTTACCTTACGCCGTACCCTATTCCTGGCCCGTACGCTGGCACTGAGCCGTGCGACAGCATGTAGCCCGACCCTCCCACGTTTCCGTACCCTCACCTGTGCCCTAAGCCTTGCCGTTCCCTAACCCTAACCCTAGCCTGGGACAGAAATCAACCACAAGCCCTACACCTTACCTTATGCCGTACCCTACTCCTGGCCCGTACGCTGGCACTGACCCGTGCGTCAGCACGTAGCCTGACCCTCCCACGTTTCCATACCCTCACCTGTGCCCTAAGCCTTGCCGTTCCCTAACCCTAACCCTAGCCCGGAACGCAAATCCACCACCAGCCCTACACTTTATCCTACGCCGTTGCCTACTCCTGGCCCGTACGCTGGCATTGACCCGTGAGTTAGCACGTAGCCCGATACTCCCACGTTTCCGTAACCTCACCTGTGCCCTAAGCCTTGCCGTTCCCTAACACTAACCCTAGCCTGGAACGGAAACCAACCACCAGCCCTACACCTTACCTTACGCCGTTTCCTACCTCTGGCCCGTACGCTGGCACTGACCCGTGTGTCAGCACGTAGCCCGACACTCCCAAGTTTCCGTACCCTCACCTGTGCCCTAAGCCTTGCCGTTCCCTAAACCTAACCCTAGCCCGGAATGGAAAACCAACACCAGCCCTACACCTTACCTTACGCTCTACCCTACTCCTGGCCCGTACGATGGCACTGACCCGTGGGTCAGCACGTAGCCCGACCCTCCCACGTTTCCGTACCCTCACCTGTGCCCTAAGCCTTGCCGTTCAATAACCCTAACCCTAGACAGGCACAGGAACCCACCAACAGCCCTACACCTTACCTTACGCCGTACCCTACTCCTGGCCCGTAAGCTGGCACTGACCCGTGCGTCAGCATGTAGCCTGACCCTCCCACGTTTCGGTACCCTTACCTGTGCCCTAAGACTTGCCGTTCCCTAACCCTAATCGTAGCCCGGAACGGAAACCACCACCAGCATTACAACTTACCCTACGCCGTTGCCTACTCCTGGCCCGTATTCTGGCACTGACCCTTGCATCAGCACGTAGCCTTACCCTCCCGAGTATCCGTACCCTGACCAGTGCCCTAAGCCTTGCCGTTCCCTAACCCTAACCCTAGCCCAGAACGCAAATCCACAACCAGCCCTACACTTTATCCTACGCCGTTGCCTACTTCTGGCCCGTACGCTGGCACTGACCCGTGCGTCAGCACGTAGCCCGACCCTCCCATCTTTCCGTACCCTCACCTGTGCCCTAAGCCTTGCCGTTCCCTAACCCTAACCCTAGCCTGGAACGGAAATCAACAACAAGCCCTACACCTTACCTTACGCCGTACCCTACTCCTGGCCCGTACGCTGGCACTGACCCGTGCGTCAGCACGTAGCCTGACCCTCCCACGTTTCCGTACCCTCACCTGTGCCCTAAGCCTTGCCGTTCCCTAACTCTAACCCTAGCCCGGAACGCAAATCCACCACCAGCCCTACACTTTATCCTACACCGTTGCCTACTCCTGGCCCGTATGCTGGCACTGACCCGTGCGTCAACACGTAGCCTGACCCTACCACGTTTCCGTACCCTCACCTGTGCCCTAAGCCTTGCCGTTCCCTATCCCTAACCCTAGCCCGGAACGTAAATCCACCACCAGCCCTACACTTTATCCTACGCCGTTGCCTACTCCTGGCCCGTACACTGGCACTGACACGTGCGTCAGCACGTAGCCTGACCCTCCCACGTTTCCGTACCCTCACCTGTGCCCTAAGCCTTGCCGTTCCCTAACCCTAACCCTAGCCCGGAACGTAAATCCACCACCAGCCCTACACTTTATCCTACGCCGTTGCCTACTCCTGGCCCGTACCCTGGCACTGACCCGTGCGTCAGCACGTAGCCCGACCCTCCCACGTTTCCGTACCCTCACCTGTGCCCTAAGCCTTGCCGTTCAATAACCCTAACCCTAGACAGGCACAGGAACCCACCAACAGCCCTACACCTTACCTTACGCCGTACCCTATTCCTGGCCCGTACGCTGGCACTGAGCCGTGCGACAGCATGTAGCCCGACCCTCCCACGTTTCCGTACCCTCACCTGTGCCCTAAGCCTTGCCGTTCCCTAACCCTAACCCTAGCCTGGGACAGAAATCAACCACAAGCCCTACACCTTACCTTATGCCGTACCCTACTCCTGGCCCGTACGCTGGCACTGACCCGTGCGTCAGCACGTAGCCTGACCCTCCCACGTTTCCATACCCTCACCTGTGCCCTAAGCCTTGCCGTTCCCTAACCCTAACCCTAGCCCGGAACGCAAATCCACCACCAGCCCTACACTTTATCCTACGCCGTTGCCTACTCCTGGCCCGTACGCTGGCATTGACCCGTGAGTTAGCACGTAGCCCGATACTCCCACGTTTCCGTAACCTCACCTGTGCCCTAAGCCTTGCCGTTCCCTAACACTAACCCTAGCCTGGAACGGAAACCAACCACCAGCCCTACACCTTACCTTACGCCGTTTCCTACCTCTGGCCCGTACGCTGGCACTGACCCGTGTGTCAGCACGTAGCCCGACACTCCCAAGTTTCCGTACCCTCACCTGTGCCCTAAGCCTTGCCGTTCCCTAAACCTAACCCTAGCCCGGAATGGAAAACCAACACCAGCCCTACACCTTACCTTACGCTCTACCCTACTCCTGGCCCGTACGATGGCACTGACCCGTGGGTCAGCACGTAGCCCGACCCTCCCACGTTTCCGTACCCTCACCTGTGCCCAAAGCCTTGCCGTTCCCTAACCCTAATCCTAGCCTGATACGAAAACCCACCACCAGCCCTACACCTTACCTTACGCCGTTGCCTACTCCTGGCCCGTACGCTGGCACTGACCCGTGCGTCAGCACGTAGCCCGACCCTCCCACGTTTCTGTACTCTCACCTGTGCCCTTAGCCTTGCCGTTCCCTAACCCTAACCCTAACCCTGAACGGAAACCCACCACCAGCCCTACACCTTACCCTACACCGTTGCCTACTCCTGGCCTGTACTCTGGCACTAACCTATGCATCAGCACGTAGCCTTACCCTCCCACGTTTCTGTACCCTGACCTGTGCCCTAAGCCTTGCCGTTCCCTAACCCTAACCCTAGCCCAGAACGCAAATCCACCACCAGCCCTACACTTTATCCTACGCCGTTGCCTACTCCTGGCCCGTACGCTGGCACTGACCCGTGCGTCAGCACGTAGCCCGACCCTCCCACGTTTCCGTACCCTCACCTGTACCCTAAGCCTTGCCGTTCCCTAACCCTAACCCTAGCCTGGAACGGAAATCAACCAAAAGCCCTACACCTTACCTTACGCCGTACCCTCTTCCTGGCCCGTACGCTGGCACTGAACCGTGCGTCAGCACGTAGCCTGACCCTCCCACGTTTCCGTACCCTCACATGTGCCCTAAGCCTTGCCGTTCCCTAACCCTAACACTAGCCCGTAATAGAAACCCACCACCAGCCCTACACCTTACCTTACGCCGTACCCTACTCCTGACCCGTACGCTGGCACTGACCCGTGCGTCAGCACGTAGCCTGACCCTCCCACATTTCCGTACCCTCACCTGTGCCCTAAGCATTGCCGTTCCCTAACTCTAACCCTAGCCCGGAACGCAAATCCACCACCAGCCCTACACTTTATCCTACGCCGTTGCCTACTCCTGGCCCGTACGCTGGCACTGACCCGTGCGTCAGCACGTAGCCCGACCCTCCCAAGTTTCCGTACCCTCACCTGTGCCCTAAGCCTTGCCGTTCCCTAACCCTAACACTAGCCTGGAACGGAAACCAACAACCAGCCCTACACCTTACCTTACGCCGTCGCCTACTCCTGGCCCGTACGCTGGCACTGACCCGCGCGTCAGCACGTAGCCTGACCCTCCCACGTTTCCGTACCCTCACCAGTTCCCTAAGCCTTGCCGTTCCCTAACCCTAACCCTAGCCCGGAACGGAAACCCACCACCAGCCCTAGACCTTACCCTACGCCGTTGCCTACTCCTGGCCTGTACTCTGTCACTGACCCGTGCGTCAGCACGTAGCCCGACCCTCCCACGTTTCCGTACCCTCACCTGTGCCCGAAGCCTTGCCGTTCCCTAACCCTAACCCTAGCCTGGAACGGAAATCAACCACAAGCCCTACAGCTTACCTTACGCCGTACCCTACTCCTGGCCAGTACTCTGGCACTAACCCGTGTGTCAGCACGTAGCCTGACCCTCCCACGTTTCCGTACCCTCACCAGTGCCCTAAGCCTTGCCGTTCCCTAACCCTAACCCTAGCCCGGAACACAAAACCACCACCAGCCCTACACCTTACCCTACGCCGTTGCCTACTCCTGGCCTGTACTCTGGCACTGACCCGTGCATCAGCACGTAGCCTTACCCACCCGCGTTTCCGTACCCTGACCTGTGCCCTAAGCCTTGCCTTTCCCTAACCCTAACCCTAGCCAAGAACGCAAATCCATCACCAGCCCTACACTTTATCCTACGCCGTTGCCTACTCCTGGCCCGTACGCTGGCACTGACCCGTGCGTCACCACGTAGCCTGACCCTCCCACGTTTCCGTACCCTCACCTGTGCCCTAAGCCTTGCCGTTCCCTAACCCTACCCTAGCCCGGAAAGGAAACCCACCACCAGCCCTACACCTTACCTTACGCCGTACCCTGTTCCTGGCCCCTACGCTGGCACTGAACAGTGCGTCAGCACGTAGCCTGACCCTCCCACGTTTCCGTACCGACACCTGTGCCCTAAGCCTTGCCGTTCCCTAACCCTAACCCTAGCCCGAAACGCAAATCCACCACCAGCCCTACACTTTATCCTACGCCGTTGCCTACTCCTGGCCCGTACGCTGGCACTGACCCGTGTGTCAGCACGTAGCCTGACCCTCCCACGTTTCCGTACCCTCACCTGTGCCCTAAGCCTTGCCGTTCCCTAACCCTAACCCTAGCCCGGAATAGAAACCCACCACCAGCCCTACACCTTACTGTACGCCCTAACCAACTCCTCACCCGTACGCTGGCACTGAACCGTGCGTCAGCACGTAGCCTGACCCTCCCACGTTTCCGTACCCTCACCTGTGCCCTAAGCCTTGCCGTTCCCTAACCCTAACCCTAGCCCGGAATGCACAACCACCACCAGCCCTACACTTTATCCTACACCGTTGCCTACTCCTGGCCCGTACGCAGGCACTGAACCGTGCGTCAGCACGTAGCCCGACCCTCCCACGTTCCCGTACCCTCACCTGTGCCCTAAGCCTTGCCGTTCCCTAACCGTAACAATAGCCTGGAACGGAAACCAACCACCAGCCCTACACCTTACCTTACGCCGTTGCCTACTCCTGGCCCGTACGCTGGCACTGACCCGTGCGTCAGCATGTAGCCTGACCCTCCCACGTTTCGGTACCCTTACCTGTGCCCTAAGACTTGCCGTTCCCTAACCCTAATCGTAGCCCGGAACGGAAACCACCACCCGCATTACAACTTACCCTATGCCGTTGCCTACTCCTGGCCCGTATTCTGGCACTGACCCTTGCATCAGCACGTAGCCTTACCCTCCCGTGTATCCGTACCCTGACCTGTGCCCTAAGCCTTGCCGTTCCCTAACCCTAACCCTAGCCCAGAACGCAAATCCACCACCAGCCCTACACTTTATCCTACGCCGTTGCCTACTTCTGGCCCGTACGCTGGCACTGACCCGTGCGTCAGCACGTAGCCCGACCCTCCCACCTTTCCGTACCCTCACCTGTGCCCTAAGCCTTGCCGTTCCCTAACCCTAACCCTAGCCTGGAACGGAAATCAACCACAAGCCCTACACCTTACCTTACGCCGTACCCTACTCCTGGCCCGTACGCTGGCACTGACCCGTGCGTCAGCACGTAGCCTGACCCTCCCACGTTTCCGTACCCTCACCTGTGCCCTAAGCCTTGCCGTTCCCTAACTCTAACCCTAGCCCGGAACGCAAATCCACCACCAGCCCTACACTTTATCCTACACCGTTGCCTACTCCTGGCCCGTACGCTGGCACTGACCCGTGCGTCAGCACGTAGCCTGACCCTCCCACCTTTCCGTACCCTCACCTGTGCCCTAAGCCTTGCCGTTCCCTAACCCTAACCCTAGCCTGGAACGTAAATCCACCACCAGCCCTACACTTTATCCTACGCCGTTGCCTACTCCTGGCACGTACACTGGCACTGACCCGTGCGTCAGCACGTAGCCCGACCCTCCCACGTTTCCGTACCCTCACCTGTGCCCTAAGCCTTGCCGTTCCCTAACCCTAACCCTAGACCGGCACGGGAACCCACCAACAGCCCTACACCTTACCTTAGACCGTACCCTATTCCTGGCCCGTACGCTGGCACTGAGCCGTGCGACAGCATGTAGCCCGACCCTCCCACGTTTCCATAACCTCACCTGTGCCCTAAGCCTTGCCGTTCCCTAACCCTAACCCTAGCCCGGAACGCAAATCCACCACCAGCCCTACACTTTATCCTACGCCGTTGCCTACTCCTGGCCCGTACGCTGGCACTGACCCGTGAGTTAGCACGTAGCCCGACACTCCCACGTTTCCATAACCTCACCTGTGCCCTAAGCCTTGCCGTTCCCTAACCCTAACCCTAGCCTGGAACGGAAACCAACCACCAGCCCTACACCTTACCTTACGCCGTTTTCTACCTCTGGCCCGTACTCTGGCACTGACCCGTGCGTCAGCACGTAGCCCGACACTCCCAAGTTTCCGTACCCTCACCTGTGCCCTAAGCCTTGCCGTTCCCTAACCCTAACCCTAGCCCGGAACAGAAATCAAACACAAGCCCTACACCTTACCTTACGCCGTACCCTAGTCCTGGCCCGTACGCTGGCACTGACCCGTGCGTCAGCACGTAGCCCGACCCTCCCACGTTTCTGTACTCTCTCCTGTGCCCTTAGCCTTGCCGTTCCCTAACCCTAACCCTAGCCCTGAACGGAAACCCACCACCAGCCCTACGCCTTACCCTACGCCGTTGCCTACTCCTGGCCTGTACTCTGGCACTGACCTATGCATCAGCACGTAGCCTTACCCTACCACGTTTCCGTACCCTGACCTGTGCCCTAAGCCTTGCCGTTCCCTAACCCTAACCCTAGCCCAGAACGCAAATCCACAACCAGCCCTACACTTTATCCTACGCCGTTGCCTACTCCTGGCCCGTACGCTGGCACTGACCCGTGCGTCAGCACGTAGCCCGACCCTCCCACGTTTCCGTACCCTCACCTGTACCCTAAGCCTTGCCGTTCCCTAACCCTAACCCTAGCCTGGAACGGAAATCAACCAAAAGCCCTACACCTTACCTTACGCCGTACCCTACTCCTGGCCCGTACGCAGGCACTGAACCGTGCGTCAGCACGTAGCCTGACCCTCCCACGTTTCCGTACCCTCACATGCGCCCTAAGCCTTGCCGTTCCCTAACCCTAAACCTAGCCCGTAATAGAAACCCACCACCAGCCCTACAAGTTACCTTACGCCGTACCCTACTCCTGACCCGTACGCTGGCACTGAACCGCGCGTCAGCACGTAGCCTGACCCTCCCCCGTTTCCGTACCCTCACCTGTGCCCTAAGCCTTGCCGTACCCTAACCCTAACCCTAGCCCGGAACGGAAAACCACCACCAGCCCTACACCTTACCGTACGCCGTTGCCTACTCCTTGCCTGTACTCTGTCACTGACCAGTGCATCAGCACGTAGCCTTACCCTCCCGCGTTTCCGTACCCTGACCTGTGCCCTAAGCCTTGCCGTTCCCTAACACTAACCCTAGCCCAGAACGCAAATCCACCACCAGCCCTACACTTTATCCTACGCCGTTGCCTACTCCTGGCCCGTACGCTGGCACTGACCCGTGCGTCAGCACGTAGCCCGACCCTCCCACGTTTCCGTACCCTCACCTGTGCCCTAATCCTTGCCGTTCCCAAACCCTAACCCTAGCCTGGAACGGAAATCAACCACAAGCCCTACACCTTACCTTACGCCGTACCCTACTCCTGGCTCGTACGCTGGCCCTGACCCGTGCGTCAGCACGTAGCCTGACCCTCCCACGTTTCCGTACCCTCACCTGTGCCCTAAGCCTTGCCGTTCCCTAACCCTAACCCTAGCCCAGAACGGAAACCCACCACCAGCCCAACACCTTACCTTACGCCGTACCCTATTCCTGGACCATACGCTGGCACTGAACCGTGTGTCAGCACGTAGCCTGACCCGCCCACGTTTCCGTACCCTCACCTGTGCCCTAAGCCTTGCCGTTCCCTAACCTTAGCCCCGAACGGAAACGCACCACCAGCCCTACAACTTACCTTACGCCGTACCCTACTCCTAGCGCGTACGCTGGCACTGACTTGTGCGTCAGCACGTAGCCTTACCCTCCCGCATTTCCGTACCCTCACCTGTGCCGTAAGCCTTGCCGTTCCCTAACCTTAACCCTAGCCCCGAACGGAAACCAACCACAAGCCCTACACCTTACTCTACGCCGTTGCCTACTCCTGACTCATACGCTGGCACTGACCCATGCGTCAGCACGTAGCCTGACCCTCCCACTTTTCCGAACCCTCACCTGTGCCCTAAGCCTTGCCGTTCCCTAACCCTAACCCTAGCCCGGAACGCAAATCCACCACCAGCCCTACACTTTATCCTACGCCGTTGCCTACTCCTGGCCCGTACGCTGGCACTGACCCGTGCGTCAGCACATAGCCTGACCCTCCCACGTTTCCGTACACTCACCTGTACCCTAAGCCTTGCCGTTCCCTAACCCTAACCCTAGCCCGGTTCGGAAACCCACGCCCAGCCCTACACCTTACCCTACGCCGTTGCCTACACCTGCTCCATACGCTAGCACTGACCTGTGCATCAGCACGTAGACTTACCCTCCCGCGTTTCCGTACCCTCACCTGTGCCCTAAGCCTTGCCGTTCCCTAATCCTAACCCTAGCCCGGAACGGAAACCCACCACCAGCCCTACACCTTACCCTACGCCGTTGCCTACTCCTGGCCTGTACGCTGGCACTGACCCCTGCATCAGCACGTAGCCTTACACTCCCGCGTTTCCGTACCCTGACCTGTTCCCTAAGCCTTGCCGTTCCCTAACCCTAACCCTAGCCCGGAACGCAAATCCACCACCAGCCCTACACTTTATTCTACGCCATTGCCTACTCCTGGCCCGTACGCTGGCACTGACCCGTGCGTCAGCACGTAGCCTGACCCTCCCACGTTTCCGTACACTCACCTATGCCCTAAGCCTTGCCTTTCCCTATTCCTAACCCTAGCCCGGAACGGAAACCCACCACAAACCCTACACCTTACCTTACGCCATACCCTACTCCTGGCCCGAACGCTGTCACTGAACCGTGCGTCAGCACGTAGCCTGACCCTCCCACGTTTCCGTACCCTCACCTGTACCCTAAGCCTTGCCGTTCCCTAACCCTAACCCTAGCCCGGAATAGAAACCCACCACCAGCCCTACACCTTACCTTACGCCATACCCTACTCCTGACCCGTACGCTGGCAATGACCCGTGCGTCAGCACGTAGCCTGACCCTCCCACGTTTCTGTACCCTCACCTGTGCCCTAAGCCTTGCCGTTCCCTAACCCTAACCCTAGCCCGGAACGCAAATCCACCACCAGCCCTACACTTTATCCTACGCCGTTGCCTACTCCTGGCCCGTACGCTGGCACTGACGCGTGCGTCAGCACGTAGCCCGACCTTCCCACGTTTCCGTACCCTCACCTGTGCCCTAAGCCTTGCCGTTCCCTAACCCTAACCCTAGCCTGGAATGGAAACCAACCACCAGCCCTACACCTTACCTTACGCCGTTGCCTACTCCTGGCCCGTACGCTGGCACTGACCCGTGCGTCAGCACGTAGCCCGACCCTCCCACGTTTCCGTACCCTCACCTGTGCCCTAAGCCTTGCCGTTCCCTAACCCTAACCCTAGCCCGGAACGGAAACCCACCACCAGCCCTACACATTACCCTACGCCGTTGCCTACTCCTGGCCTGTACTCTGGCACTGACCCGTGCATCAGCACGTAGCCTTACCCTCCCGCGTTTCTGTACCCTGACCTGTGCCTTAAGCCTTGCCGTTCCCTAACCCTAACCCTAGCCCAGAACGCAAATCCACCACCAGCCCTACACTATATCCTACGCCGTTGCCTACTCCTGGCCCGTACGCTGGCACTGACCCGTGCATCAGCACGTAGCCCGACCTTCCCACGTTTCCGTACCCTCACCTTTGCCCTAAGCCTTGCCGTTCGCTAACACTAACCCTAGCCCGGAAAGCAAATCTACCACAAGCCCTACACCTTACCTTACGCCGTACCCTCCTCCTGGCCCGTACGCTGGCACTGAACCGTGCGTCAGCACGTAGCCTGACCCTACCACGTTTCCGTACCCTCACCTGTGCCCTAAGCCTTGCCTTTCCTTATTCCTAACCCTAGCCCGGAACGGAAACCCACCACAAACCCTACACCTTACCTTACGGCATACCCTACTCCTGGCACGAACGCTATCACTGAACCGTGCGTCAGCACGTAGCCTGACCCTCCCACGTTTCCGTACCCTCACCTGTACCCTAAGCCTTGCCGTTCCCTAACCCTAACCCTAGCCCGGAATAGAAACCCACCACCAGCCCTACACCTTACCTTACGCCATACCCTACTCCTGACCCGTACGCTGGCAATGACCTGTGCGTCAGCACGTAGCCTGACCCTCCCACGTTTCCGTACCCTCACCTGTGCCCTAAGCCTTGCCGTTCCCTAACCCTAACCCTAGCCCAGAACGGAAACCCACCACCAGCCCTACACCTTACCCTACGCCGTTGCCTACTCCTGGCCTGTACTCTGTCACTGACCAGTGCATCAGCACATAGCCTTACCCTCCCACGTTTCCGTACCCTTACCTGTGCCCTAAGCCTTGCCGTTCCCTAACACTAACCCTAGCCCAGAACGCAAATCCACCACCAGCCCTACACTTTATCCTACGCCGTTGCCTACTCCTGACCCGTACGCTGGCACTGACCCGTGCGTCAGCACGTAGCCCGACCCTCCCACGTTTCCGTACACTCACCTGTGCCCTAATCCTTGCCGTTCCCTAACCCTAAACCTAGCCCGGAACGGAAATCAACCACAAGCCCTACACATTACCTTACGCCGTACCCTACTCCTGGCTCGTACTCTGGCACTGACCCGTGCGTCAGGACGTAGCCTGACCCTCCCACGTTTCCGTACCCTCACCTGTGCCCTAAGCCTTGCCGTTCCCTAACCCTAACCCTAGCCCAGAACGGAAACCCACGGCAAGCCCTACACCTTACCTTACGCCGTACCCTTTTCCTGGACCATACGATGGCACTGAACCGTGCGTCAGCACGTAGCCTGACCCGCCCACGTTTCCGTACCCTCACCTGTGCCCTAAGCCTTGCCGTTCCCTAACCCTAACCCGAACCCAGAATAGAAACCCACCACCTGCCCTACACCTTACCTTACGCCGTACCCTACTCCTGACCCGTACGCTGGCACTGACCCGTGCGTCAGCACGTAGCCTGACCCTCCCACTTTTCTGTACCCTCACCTGTGCCCTAAGCCTTGCCGTTCCCTAACCCTAACCCTAGCCCGGAACGCAAATCCACCACCAGCCCTACACTTTATCCTACGCCGTTGCCTACTCCTGGCCCGTACGCTGGCACTGACCCGTGCGTCAGCACGTAGTCCGACCTTCCCACGTTTCCGTACCCTCACCTGTGCCCTAAGCCTTGCCGTTCCCTAACCCTTACCCTAGCCTGGAATGGAAACCAACCACCAGCCCTACACCTTAGCTTACGCCGTTGCCTACTCCTGGCCCGTACGCTGGCACTGACCCGTGCGTCAGCACGTAGCCCGACCCTCCCACGTTTCCGTACCCTCACCTGTGCCCTAAGCCTTGCCGTTCCCTAACCCTAACCCTAGCCCGGAACGGAAACCCACCACCAGCCCTACACCTTACCCTACGCCGTTGCCTACTCCTGGCCTGTAATCTGGCACTGACCTATGCATCAGCACGTAGCCTTACCCTCCCGCGTTTCCGTACCCTGACCTGTGCCCTAAGCCTTGCCTTTCCCTAACCCTAACCCTAGACCTGAACGCAAATCCACCACCAGCACTGCACTTTATCCTACGCCGTTGCCTACTCCTGGCCTGTAGGCTGGCACTGACCCGTGCGTCAGCACGTAGCCCGACCCTCCCACGTTTCCATACCCTCACCTGTGCCTTAAGCCTTGCCGTTCCCTAACCCTAACCCTAGCCTGGAACGGAAATCAACCACAAGCCCTACACCTTACTTTACGCCGTACCCTACTCCTGGCCCGTACGCTGGCACTGACCCGTGCGTCACCACGTAGCCCGACCCTCCCACGTTTCCGTACCCTCACCTGTGCCCTAAGCCTTGCCGTTCCCTAAACCTAACCCTAGCCCGGAACGGAAACCCACCACCAGCCCTACACCTTACCTTACGCCGTACCCTACTCCAGACTCGTACGCAGGCACTGACCCGTGTGTCAGCACGTAGCCTGACCCTCCCACATTTCCGTACCCTCACCTGTGCCCTAAGCCTTGCCGTTCCCTAACCCTAACCCTAGACCGGAACGCAAATCCACCACCAGCCCTACACTTTATCCTACGCCGTTGCCTACTACTGGCTCGTACGCTGGCACTGACCCGTGCGTCAGCACGTAGCCCGAACCTCCCACGTTTCCGTACCCTCACCTGTGCCCTAAGCCTTGCCGTTCCCTTACCCTAACCCTAACCTGGAACGGAAACCATCCACCATCCCTACACCTTACCTTACGCCGTTGACAACTCCTGGCCCATACGCTGGCACTGACCCGTGCGTCAGCACGTAGCCCGACCCTCCCACGTTTCCGTACCCTCACATGTGCCCTAAGTCTTGCTGTTTCCTAACCCTAACACTAGCCCGGAACGGAAACACACCACCAGCCCTACACCTTACCCTACGCCATTGCCTACTCCTGGCCTGTACTCGCACTGACCCGTGCATCAGCACGTAGCCTTACCCTCCCACGTTTCCGTACCCTGACCTGTGCCCTAAGCCTTGCCGTTCCCTAACCCTAACCCTAGCCCGGAACGCAAATCCACCACCAGCCTTACACTTTATGCTACGCCGTTGCCTACTATTGGCCTGTACGCTGGCACTGACCCGTGCGTAAGCACGTAGCCTGACCCTCCCACGTTTCCGTACCCTCACCTGTGCCCTAAGCCTTGCCGTTCCCTAACCCTAAACCTTGCCCGGAACGGAAATCCACCACCAGCCCTACACATTACCTTACGCCGTACCATACTCCTGGCCCGTACGCTGGCACTGACCCGTGCATCAGCACGTAGCCTTACACTCCCGCGTTTCCGTACCCTGACCTGTGCCCTAAGCCTTGCCGTTCCCTAACCCTATCCCTAGCCCGGAACGCAAATCCACCACCAGCCCTACACTTTATCCTACGCCGTTGCCTACTCCTGGCCCGTACGCTGGCACTGACCCGTGCGTCAGCACATAGCCTGACCCTCCCACGTTTCCGTACACTCACCTGTGCCCTAAGCCTTGCCGTTCCCTAACCCTAACCCTAGCCCGGAACGCAAATCCATCACCAGCCCTACACTTTATCCTACGCCGTTGCCTACTCCTGGCCCGTACGCTGGCACTGACGCGTGCGTCAGCACGTAGCCCGAACCTCCCACGTTTCCGTACCCTCACCTGTGCCCTACGCCTTGCCGTTCCCTAACCCTAACCCTAGCCTGGAACGGAAACCAACCACCAGCCCTACACCTTACCTTACGCCGTTGCCTACTCCTGGCCCGTACGCTGGCACTGACCCACGCGTCAGCACGTAGCCTGACCCTCCCACGTTTCCGTACCCTCACCTGTGCCCTAAGCCTTGCCGTACCCTAACCCTAACCCTAGCCAGGAACGGAAAACCACCACCACCCCAACACCTTACCGTACGCCGTTGCCTACTCCTGGCTTGTACTCTGTCATTGACCAGTGCATCAGCACGTAGCCTTACCCTCCCGCGTTTCCGTACCCTGACCTGTGCCCTAAGCCTTGCCGTTCCCTAACACTAACCCTAGCCCAGAACGCAAATCCACCACCAGCCCTACACTTTATCCTACGCCGTTGCCTACTCCTGGCCCGTACGCTGGCACTGACCCATGCGTCAGCACGTAGCCCGACCCTCCCACGTTTCCGTACCCTCACCTGTGCCCTAATCCTTGCCGTTCCCTAACCCTAACCCTAGCCTGGAACGGAAATCAACCACAAGCCCTACACCTTACCTTACGGCGTACCCTATTCCTGGACCATACGCTGGCACTGAACCGTGCGTCAGCACGTAGCCTGACCCGCCCACGTTTCCGTACCCTCACCTGTGCCCTAAGCCTTGCCGTTCCCTAACCTTAGCCCCGAACGGAAACGCACCACCAGCCCTACAACTTACCTTACGCCGTACCCTACTCCTAGCGCGTATGCTGGCAATGACCCGTGCGTCAGCACGTAGCCTGACCCTCGCACGTTTCCGTACCCTCACCTGTACCCTAAGCCTTGCCGTTCCCTAACCCTAACCCTAGCCTGGAACGGAAATCAACCAAAAGCCCTACACCTTACCTTACGCCGTACCCTACTCCTGGCCCGTACGCAGGCACTGAACCGTGCGTCAGCACGTAGCCTGACCCTCCCACGTTTCCGTACCCTCACATGCGCCCTAAGTCTTGCCGTTCCCTAACCCTAAACCTAGCCCGTAATAGAAACCCACCACCAGCCCTACAAGTTACCTTACGCCGTACCCTACTCCTGACCCGTACGCTGGCACTGAACCGCGCGTCAGCACGTAGCCTGACCCTCCCCCGTTTCCGTACCCTCACCTGTGCCCTAAGCCTTGCCGTACCCTAACCCTAACCCTAGCCCGGAACGGAAAACCACCACCAGCCCTACACCTTACCGTACGCCGTTGCCTACTCCTTGCCTGTACTCTGTCACTGACCAGTGCATCAGCACGTAGCCTTACCCTCCCGCGTTTCCGTACCCTGACCTGTGCCCTAAGCCTTGCCGTTCCCTAACACTAACCCTAGCCCAGAACGCAAATCCACCACCAGCCCTACACTTTATCCTACGCCGTTGCCTACTCCTGGCCCGTACGCTGGCACTGACCCGTGCGTCAGCACGTAGCCCGACCCTCCGACGTTTCCGTACCCTCACCTGTGCCCTAATCCTTGCCGTTCCCAAACCCTAACCCTAGCCTGGAACGGAAATCAACCACAAGCCCTACACCTTACCTTACGCCGTACCCTACTCCTGGCTCGTACGCTGGCCCTGACCCGTGCGTCAGCACGTAGCCTGACCCTCCCACGTTTCCGTACCCTCACCTGTGCCCTAAGCCTTGCCGTTCCCTAACCCTAACCCTAGCCCAGAACGGAAACCCACCACCAGCCCAACACCTTACCTTACGCCGTACCCTATTCCTGGACCATACGCTGGCACTGAACCGTGTGTCAGCACGTAGCCTGACCCGCCCACGTTTCCGTACCCTCACCTGTGCCCTAAGCCTTGCCGTTCCCTAACCTTAGCCCCGAACGGAAACGCACCACCAGCCCTACAACTTACCTTACGCCGTACCCTACTCCTAGCGCGTACGCTGGCACTGACCCGTGCGTCAGCACGTAGCCTGACCCTCGCACGTTTCTGTACCCTCACCTGTGCCCTAAGCCTTGCCGTTCCCTAACCCTAACACTAGCCCGGAACGCAAATCCACCACCAGCCCTACACTTTATCCTACGCCGTTGCCTACTCCTGGCCCGTACGCTGGCACTGACTTGTGCGTCAGCACGTAGCCTTACCCTCCCGCATTTCCGTACCCTCACCTGTGCCGTAAGCCTTGCCGTTCCCTAACCTTAACCCTAGCCCCGAACGGAAACCAACCACAAGCCCTACACCTTACTCTACGCCGTTGCCTACTCCTGACTCATACGCTGGCACTGACCCATGCGTCAGCACGTAGCCTGACCCTCCCACTTTTCCGAACCCTCACCTGTGCCCTAAGCCTTGCCGTTCCCTAACCCTAACCCTAGCCCGGAACGCAAATCCACCACCAGCCCTACACTTTATCCTACGCCGTTGCCTACTCCTGGCCCGTACGCTGGCACTGACCCGTGCGTCAGCACATAGCCTGACCCTCCCACGTTTCCGTACACTCACCTGTACCCTAAGCCTTGCCGTTCCCTAACCCTAACCCTAGCCCGGTTCGGAAACCCACGCCCAGCCCTACACCTTACCCTACGCCGTTGCCTACTCCTGCTCCATACGCTAGCACTGACCTGTGCATCAGCACGTAGCCTTACCCTCCCGCGTTTCCGTACCCTCACCTGTGCCCTAAGCCTTGCCGTTCCCTAATCCTAACCCTAGCCCGGAACGGAAACCCACCACCAGCCCTACACCTTACCTTACGCTCTACCCTATTCCTGGCCCGTACGATGGCACTGACCCGTGGGTCAGCACGTAGCCCGACCCTCCCACGTTTCCGTACCCTCACCTGTGCCCAAAGCCTTGCCGTTCCCTAACCCTAATCCTAGCCTGAAACGAAAACCCACCACCAGCCCTACACCTTACCTTACGCCGTTGCCTACTCCTGGCCCGTACGCTGGCACTGACCCGTGCGTCAGCACGTAGCCCGACCCTCCCACGTTTCTGTACTCTCACCTGTGCCCTTAGCCTTGCCGTTCCCTAACCCTAACCCTAGCCCTGAACGGAAACCCACCACCAGCCCTACACCTTACCCTACACCGTTGCCTACTCCTGGCCTGTACTCTGGCACTAACCTATGCATCAGCACGTAGCCTTACCCTCCCACGTTTCTGTACCCTGACCTGTGCCCTAAGCCTTGCCGTTCCCTAACCCTAACCCTAGCCCAGAACGCAAATCCACCACCAGCCCTACACTTTATCCTACGCCGTTGCCTACTCCTGGCCCGTACGCTGGCACTGACCCGTGCGTCAGCACGTAGCCCGACCCTCCCACGTTTCCGTACCCTCACCTGTACCCTAAGCCTTGCCGTTCCCTAACCCTAACCCTAGCCTGGAACGGAAATCAACCAAAAGCCCTACACCTTACCTTACGCCGTACCCTATTCCTGGCCCGTACGCTGGCACTGAACCGTGCGTCAGCACGTAGCCTGACCCTCCCACGTTTCCGTACCCTCACATGTGCCCTAAGCCTTGCCGTTCCCTAACCCTAACACTAGCCCGTAATAGAAACCCACCACCAGCCCTACACCTTACCTTACGCCGTACCCTACTCCTGACCCGTACGCTGGCACTGACCCGTGCATCAGCACGTAGCCTGACCCTCCCACATTTCCGTACCCTCACCTGTGCCCTAAGCATTGCCGTTCCCTAACTCTAACCCTAGCCCGGAACGCAAATCCACCACCAGCCCTACACTTTATCCTACGCCGTTGCCTACTCCTGGCCCGTACGCTGGCACTGACCCGTGCGTCAGCACGTAGCCCGACCCTCCCACGTTTCCGTACCCTCACCTGTGCCCTAAGCCTTGCCGTTCCCTAACCCTAACACTAGCCTGGAACGGAAACCAACAACCAGCCCTACACCTTACCTTACGCCGTCGCCTACTCCTGGCCCGTACGCTGGCACTGACCCGCGCGTCAGCACGTAGCCTGACCCTCCCACGTTTCCGTACCCTCACCAGTTCCCTAAGCCTTGCCGTTCCCTAACCCTAACCCTAGCCCGGAACGGAAAACCACCACCAGCCCTAGACCTTACCCTACGCCGTTGCCTACTCCTGGCCTGTACTCTGTCACTGACCCGTGCGTCAGCACGTAGCCCGACCCTCCCACGTTTCCGTACCCTCACCTGTGCCCGAAGCCTTGCCGTTCCCTAACCCTAACCCTAGCCTGGAACGGAAATCAACCACAAGCCCTACAGCTTACCTTACGCCGTACCCTACTCCTGGCCAGTACTCTGGCACTAACCCGTGTGTCAGCACGTAGCCTGACCCTCCCACGTTTCCGTACCCTCACCAGTGCCCTAAGCCTTGCCGTTCCCTAACCCTAACCCTAGCCCGGAACACAAAACCACCACCAGCCCTACACCTTACCCTACGCCGTTGCCTACTCCTGGCCTGTACTCTGGCACTGACCCGTGCATCAGCACGTAGCCTTACCCACCCGCGTTTCCGTACCCTGACCTGTGCCGTAAGCCTTGCCTTTCCCTAACCCTAACCCTAGCCAAGAACGCAAATCCATCACCAGCCCTACACTTTATCCTACGCCGTTGCCTACTCCTGGCCCGTACGCTGGCACTGACCCGTGCGTCACCACGTAGCCTGACCCTCCCACGTTTCCGTACCCTCACCTGTGCCCTAAGCCTTGCCGTTCCCTAACCCTACCCTAGCCCGGAAAGGAAACCCACCACCAGCCCTACACCTTACCTTACGCCGTACCCTGTTCCTGGCCCCTACGCTGGCACTGAACAGTGCGTCAGCACGTAGCCTGACCCTCGCACGTTTCTGTACCCTCACCTGTGCCCTAAGCCTTGCCGTTCCCTAACCCTAACACTAGCCCGGAACGCAAATCCACCACCAGCCCTACACTTTATCCTACGCCGTTGCCTACTCCTGGCCCGTACGCTGGCACTGACTTGTGCGTCAGCACGTAGCCTTACCCTCCCGCATTTCCGTACCCTCACCTGTGCCGTAAGCCTTGCCGTTCCCTAACCTTAACCCTAGCCCCGAACGGAAACCAACCACAAGCCCTACACCTTACTCTACGCCGTTGCCTACTCCTGACTCATACGCTGGCACTGACCCATGCGTCAGCACGTAGCCTGACCCTCCCACTTTTCCGAACCCTCACCTGTGCCCTAAGCCTTGCCGTTCCCTAACCCTAACCCTAGCCCGGAACGCAAATCCACCACCAGCCCTACACTTTATCCTACGCCGTTGCCTACTCCTGGCCCGTACGCTGGCACTGACCCGTGCGTCAGCACATAGCCTGACCCTCCCACGTTTCCGTACACTCACCTGTACCCTAAGCCTTGCCGTTCCCTAACCCTAACCCTAGCCCGGTTCGGAAACCCACGCCCAGCCCTACACCTTACCCTACGCCGTTGCCTACTCCTGCTCCATACGCTAGCACTGACCTGTGCATCAGCACGTAGCCTTACCCTCCCGCGTTTCCGTACCCTCACCTGTGCCCTAAGCCTTGCCGTTCCCTAATCCTAACCCTAGCCCGGAACGGAAACCCACCACCAGCCCTACACCTTACCTTACGCTCTACCCTATTCCTGGCCCGTACGATGGCACTGACCCGTGGGTCAGCACGTAGCCCGACCCTCCCACGTTTCCGTACCCTCACCTGTGCCCAAAGCCTTGCCGTTCCCTAACCCTAATCCTAGCCTGAAACGAAAACCCACCACCAGCCCTACACCTTACCTTACGCCGTTGCCTACTCCTGGCCCGTACGCTGGCACTGACCCGTGCGTCAGCACGTAGCCCGACCCTCCCACGTTTCTGTACTCTCACCTGTGCCCTTAGCCTTGCCGTTCCCTAACCCTAACCCTAGCCCTGAACGGAAACCCACCACCAGCCCTACACCTTACCCTACACCGTTGCCTACTCCTGGCCTGTACTCTGGCACTAACCTATGCATCAGCACGTAGCCTTACCCTCCCACGTTTCTGTACCCTGACCTGTGCCCTAAGCCTTGCCGTTCCCTAACCCTAACCCTAGCCCAGAACGCAAATCCACCACCAGCCCTACACTTTATCCTACGCCGTTGCCTACTCCTGGCCCGTACGCTGGCACTGACCCGTGCGTCAGCACGTAGCCCGACCCTCCCACGTTTCCGTACCCTCACCTGTACCCTAAGCCTTGCCGTTCCCTAACCCTAACCCTAGCCTGGAACGGAAATCAACCAAAAGCCCTACACCTTACCTTACGCCGTACCCTATTCCTGGCCCGTACGCTGGCACTGAACCGTGCGTCAGCACGTAGCCTGACCCTCCCACGTTTCCGTACCCTCACATGTGCCCTAAGCCTTGCCGTTCCCTAACCCTAACACTAGCCCGTAATAGAAACCCACCACCAGCCCTACACCTTACCTTACGCCGTACCCTACTCCTGACCCGTACGCTGGCACTGACCCGTGCATCAGCACGTAGCCTGACCCTCCCACATTTCCGTACCCTCACCTGTGCCCTAAGCATTGCCGTTCCCTAACTCTAACCCTAGCCCGGAACGCAAATCCACCACCAGCCCTACACTTTATCCTACGCCGTTGCCTACTCCTGGCCCGTACGCTGGCACTGACCCGTGCGTCAGCACGTAGCCCGACCCTCCCACGTTTCCGTACCCTCACCTGTGCCCTAAGCCTTGCCGTTCCCTAACCCTAACACTAGCCTGGAACGGAAACCAACAACCAGCCCTACACCTTACCTTACGCCGTCGCCTACTCCTGGCCCGTACGCTGGCACTGACCCGCGCGTCAGCACGTAGCCTGACCCTCCCACGTTTCCGTACCCTCACCAGTTCCCTAAGCCTTGCCGTTCCCTAACCCTAACCCTAGCCCGGAACGGAAAACCACCACCAGCCCTAGACCTTACCCTACGCCGTTGCCTACTCCTGGCCTGTACTCTGTCACTGACCCGTGCGTCAGCACGTAGCCCGACCCTCCCACGTTTCCGTACCCTCACCTGTGCCCGAAGCCTTGCCGTTCCCTAACCCTAACCCTAGCCTGGAACGGAAATCAACCACAAGCCCTACAGCTTACCTTACGCCGTACCCTACTCCTGGCCAGTACTCTGGCACTAACCCGTGTGTCAGCACGTAGCCTGACCCTCCCACGTTTCCGTACCCTCACCAGTGCCCTAAGCCTTGCCGTTCCCTAACCCTAACCCTAGCCCGGAACACAAAACCACCACCAGCCCTACACCTTACCCTACGCCGTTGCCTACTCCTGGCCTGTACTCTGGCACTGACCCGTGCATCAGCACGTAGCCTTACCCACCCGCGTTTCCGTACCCTGACCTGTGCCGTAAGCCTTGCCTTTCCCTAACCCTAACCCTAGCCAAGAACGCAAATCCATCACCAGCCCTACACTTTATCCTACGCCGTTGCCTACTCCTGGCCCGTACGCTGGCACTGACCCGTGCGTCACCACGTAGCCTGACCCTCCCACGTTTCCGTACCCTCACCTGTGCCCTAAGCCTTGCCGTTCCCTAACCCTACCCTAGCCCGGAAAGGAAACCCACCACCAGCCCTACACCTTACCTTACGCCGTACCCTGTTCCTGGCCCCTACGCTGGCACTGAACAGTGCGTCAGCACGTAGCCTGACCCTCCCACGTTTCCGTACCGACACCTGTGCCCTAAGCCTTGCCGTTCCCTAACCCTAACCCTAGCCCGAAACGCAAATCCACCACCAGCCCTACACTTTATCCTACGCCGTTGCCTACTCCTGGCCCGTACGCTGGCACTGACCCGTGTGTCAGCACGTAGCCTGACCCTCCCACGTTTCCGTACCCTCACCTGTGCCCTAAGCCTTGCCGTTCCCTAACCCTAACACTAGCCCGGAATAGAAACCCACCACCAGCCCTACACCTTACTGTACGCCCTAACCAACTCCTCACCCGTACGCTGGCACTGAACCGTGTGTCAGCACGTAGCCTCACCCTCCCACGTTTCCGTACCCTCACCTGTGCCCTAAGCCTTGCCGTTCCCTAACCCTAACCCTAGCCCGGAATGCACAACCACCACCAGCCCTACACTTTATCCTACACCGTTGCCTACTCCTGGCCCGTACGCAGGCACTGAACCGTGCGTCAGCACGTAGCCCGACCCTCCCACGTTCCCGTACCCTCACCTGTGCCCTAAGCCTTGCCGTTCCCTAACCGTAACAATAGCCTGGAACGGAAACCAACCACCAGCCCTACACCTTACCTTACGCCGTTGCCTACTCCTGGCCCGTACGCTGGCACTGACCCGTGCGTCAGCATGTAGCCTGACCCTCCCACGTTTCGGTACCCTTACCTGTGCCCTAAGACTTGCCGTTCCCTAACCCTAATCGTAGCCCGGAACGGAAACCACCACCCGCATTACAAC